>NC_071981.1:1423014-1481289 GCF_026283585.1 Hylaeus volcanicus | reverse complement strand
AGAGACGAGTAGAAGCCAGTTTATAAGGAATAAATGCATTCAAATTTATTTTTTTTTAATATCTACAGTGTCCAAGGATGAGTGTTATAATTAGTAGAAGTTTAAGTTCGAGTTTCGTTTATTTAGAGGCGAGTAGAAGCCAGTTTATAAAGAATAAATGCATTCAAATTAATTTCTGTTAATATCTACAGTGTCTAACGATGAGTGTTATGAGTGCAGAAATTTAAGTTCGAGTTCTTTTTATTTAGAGACGAGTAGAAGCCAGTTTATAAAAAAGTAACTGCATTCCATTTAGATGCAACTAGTCCTTTTTCAAAATATTTTTAAAATTATTTTTCTGGAGCAAAATAGAATTCATACAACATATCCAAAGGGCGCACAGATTTAAATCGGAGTGATCGTTTAAAAATCTCGAGACACTTTAATTACTCGTTTATTGAATCGTACACTTTTCTCGGATATGTAGATTGTCGTTCATGAATTGTACAATTATTGAAAGCTTTGAGACATTTTCGTCTTTAATTACGCTCTAAATCTATTTCTTTCTTTTATCACATCGAAAGCCCGGCTTCGCATCGCCCGCTCATACTCCAAGGTACGTATTTCACGTTTCTAATTACAGATACCTGGTTTCGCGCGACTATCGACGAACAGAACCGTGATCTTCGAAGAGTACGTTCGATTTTGGCCAAGAATGAAACGAGACAGGACGGCTTGTTTTGTTGCAAACATTGCTGAATTTCGAATTAACTCCACGATCTTATTATATGAAAATCTATTAATGCGTATACGTGTCCAAAGCGAAAGTGTTGATAGAAACAATTTATTTTGTATTCGTTATTGGAAACTAGACGCGAATTTTGTCCATACGAAACCAGAACGAAAACCAATCGAAATAAATGTTTCGAGGCAGGTCGAGAGACGATGGCACTTTTCCAAAAATATGTACAAACGCGTTTCTAATCCACGCGAAACGTCGCGACTGTAAAATTTATACGTTCGCGTGATATTTTTTTATCTTATTTGCCCCGCGATTCGAGAGTTCTCACATCGAATGCTTTCGTTGACTCGTGTAACACGTTTCGTTGATTCTCTTCGTATCTATACACAATAATCTCACTATGAAACCGCGAGTTCATATCGAAACGTCGTACTGTAAAAAAGGTAAGATCGGCGACTATATACGGATACATACGTCACAACACGAGCGTCGCTAGAACCCCGACAATTATTTCCGACTACAGCGATCGATTTGAGTTCCTTGATAGTCTTACAGTTTTTCACCTGTTTTCCTATCGCAGGCGGAGTATTAAAATCGTTGCATTTAAGCGATGGAGCATTTGTGACAGCGCTGCTTGTTCGACTTCGCTTTGCCCTCCTTCTCTTGATCCAATTGTTTGCGAACCGATTCTGCAATCATTTGTAGTCTTAGAAAATCAATTTGCGTTGATGAATAAGGGAATATTTTACTTCAGACGAATTAGGAGTTGCACAGAATTATTTTTTGGACAATTTCTATTTATTATCTTATTTATTACTCGACCTCAGGGGCCGTAGCCATGTTTGATTGTGGCTACGGTACTGGTTTGGCGAACCCGAGGTACCCGAGCCATTGGTCCCTTTGGGACTTACAGGGCTATAGCTGTGGTGTCAGAAAATAGAACGATAAAAGAAAATGAAAAGAATACAGTGTACAGAAGTGTAAGGAATAGTAACAAAGTCTCATCAAGCCACCATGTTTGAAAAGTGACAAATAATGTAGAAAAAAGTGTTATACATCTGCATGACCCATGCACTGTTTAAAATACACCAGTCAATCATTATTACCCAAAAGAGTCCATTATTGATTACCACCGGACGCAAAAAATATTCATAGCGTGAAACGTTAAAATTTTGGAGTGTTAAAATGATAATTTTTAAATTCACAAACGTTAAGAAAATGCGTTATACCGTCTGAAGTAGAATACTCCCTTGACAATTAGGGCAGCCAGTTAAAAAGTTATTTACCCGCGGCAGCCTTTTTGTCGACCGCAGACAAAGCGTCGCAGAGTTCCTTTGCTATGGAGATGTCAGGACTCAGTCCCGATGCCCAGATCATCAGCATCCGGAAGCCGTGCTCCTTGTAGCTCGAAGGACCTACGATAGGAGCTTTATCGTCCTTTTCATAAGGCTGCCCTCTGTTTACGGAGGGAACACCGAGGTGCAAATATTCAATCGTCACTTGTTTATCTTTCGTTATAGTTCTCTCTAGATTTTTAGTATTGCTGGCTAGATTTTTCGTATTTAATTTTGTACCTTGATGAATTCTTGTGTTTCGTTTCGTGTTTGTACCAGACCTGGGCAATTTTATAATAATTTTCACGAAATACTTAATTTAGTTTGCACCAGGCCTTGACAAATTTTATAAGAATTTCTAAATAATTTCTCAAATTTACCTCCTGGTTTGGAAATAACCAAAATGTCTGTTTGAAGTAATCGTATTAATAATATCATGAAGTACTTAATTTAATTTGCACCAGGCTTTGACAAATTTCATAATAATTTCCAAATAATTTCTCAAATCTACCTCCTAATTTGGAAATAACCAAAATTTCTGTTTCAAGTAATAGTATTAATAATATCATGATATACTTAATCTACTTTAGCACCAGACCTTGGCAAATTTCATAATAATTTCCAAACATTTTCTCAACTCAACCTTCCAGTTTGAAGTAAACCCAATAATAATACTACGAAATACTTTATCATACGTCACTATGAAGTAACCTGATTTTATTTAAAAAATTCCCAGGTTTGGAGGTACAGACCAGTTCCAATTTAGTGTTTAGTTTGTCAGAATTGTTTCCGTATTTTTCACGAAGCCTGCAAGGTACTCACGCTCGTAATTCATTTAGAATTGTATTTTACCAGTATACTGGTGCTCAATCGCGCGAATTTGTTCGTGCGTGAAGGCCCAGTGAAGAGCCAGCTTCTTCCAATCTTCAGGACCCAAGTGTTTGTACGCCAACTTCCATAGAACCGATCGAATGTGCTCTGGGAGCCCGCAATTATTGCTGGAGATACTTCCACCCCTAGATCCCTCTCGCCATCTTCTTCTCGCGGGCGTCAGATCTCGAATTTCCTTCTCGGACGTCGAAGCTTCCTGGAAAAGCAGGGAAATTTTTCATTCGAATTAATTCCCAAAGATGGGAATTTTAAAGCAGTTCAACTGTTTGTTCCCCCAAAGACCTTTCTATTAACCCTTTCAGACCTGAATTACTTTCTTTTCTTGTCCTTGTAATTTGATTTTCAGGGTTTACTTGGAGTAATAATAAAAGAAAAATCCTAATAGTGTAGTTTTCGAGGAAAACTAGTCTCTCTTCTAACCTAAATGTAAAAATATTTTGAATTCACCTGAGTGGCAACAATCTTTTTATACTTCTGTCAAGAAAGTACCAGGAATCGATCATTTAAAAAGCCCGCTTAAAGGGATTTTTGTAATTCTTTTTGTCACTAAATTGGAACTACTGTTCTCTATACTCCCGCGGAGTTTGATCGTCACTTGTCATTTAGTTTGTTTACAGCGCGTCATTTTGTCAGTTCAGCATAAGTATGTTTAGCGATTTTTGCGATGGATAAAAATATCGAACAAAGAATCTGTCTTGAATTTTGCATTGCAAATGGAATTTCATGTGCCGAAGCGTTGAAAATGTTACATAAGGCTTACGGTGAATCAACTTTATAAAAAACACGTGCGTATGAGTGATACAGTGCATTTACAAATTCAACGTCTTCAACTGAACATAACACCGCTAAAGTAAAGGAAATGGTGAATGAAAATATATAAATATATAAACGATAGTGTTGGTAATTTTTAAATTGTGTATCCCCAATTGTCGACTCCAGGAATTACAGTAATCTCAGCCTCGCCAAAAGTGCGTTATGATGTTGAACCAAGTATCCCATAAAAGAAAATATTAAAATAAGGAAAGCCGTAAACGGTCAGTTTTAAGGCACTTACCGGTGCGGGGTAGTCTAGCCTGGCAGTTTTAATAATCATATCTACGATGGCTGTAAAACTGCCTCTCGCTGCGACGTACAATGGCGTCCTGCCGCTCTGTAAACATCCAAACAACTCCGTTCGAAACTTTGTTACGAAGTTGGCCGGTCGCGTCGACGGTTACACGTCGAATAGACAAATTTTGACACCGGCTGATCTCGCGCGAAACGTGCGCAAACGTGGAAACGTTGCTTCGGAGCTTTTGTCACGTTAAACCAAAGTTAACCCTCTCCACTCGGGGGACGACTCGCGGTCGCCACTTGGTATTTGGTAGAAACTACTCTCGGAAGTTGTGAACGAAGATTTAATTAAATTTCTTAGAGACTAACGATGACAAAAAAATATTAAATACGAAAATAGTTTGGTTTTTAATGAGAAATAACTAACTCTGTGTCTGAGACTGAGACTTTGAATAGAAATGGTGCCAGGATGTACATAGTGCCACTATAGCCAATTACGTTTGCTGATGTATCGATATCTCAGATAATTTGTTCTGCAGATACGATTTTTTTTTACAGATTTCAGAATTACTATGGAATTGTGGCTTTGAGATCCAGAGAGGCCTAAGTAACATTTTTTTTAAAATTAAGCCATGGCCTAGAACGCATAGCTAGGATGCTTTATAAAACCAAAGTGACGTGTGTTTAATTTCCTCAATCATTAATAAATGGCAGCATAGAAATAATTAAATGAAAATCATAGCTTCCAATTTTTCTTTATAATTCAGTGGCCTCAATTTATCTCTAATTTATCAATGAATTTATCTTGAGTATTTTTCGCTTCAGAAATTTGAAATAAACGGAACCAAAGGAAAGAGAAGGTGTACGATCAGTGTTCACCTGTTCTCTTTGCTCGATATTCGCACCTGCTGCAAGCAACAGCTCACATATGTCTGTGTGGCCCATCTCTGCAGCGATGTGGATCGGCGACTGTAGTCTCTGAAACATGTCGCGAGGTATCGTCTAAGAATCGTAGAGACATAATACCTGTACGATCAGAATCGAGCGAATGGAAGGAGTCTAGTCGTGAACGCGGTCGTTTTACGCACCAAGTTCAAGCAGTTCAGGTCGACCCCTTTGTTAATCAGTATCTCGACCGTTTCTACTTCGTTGTTCTGACAGGCTAAGTGTAGAGGCGTGTTTCCGTACTGCAAACCGATAAAGTGTCACGAAGACGGATAGTTACTCGATTCTATTAGGTTGTCTAACAAGTTCGTTCGCGTCCACGGTACGCATTTAGAGAAGTGTTAACGCGAAACTGTTGTTTACGTTAGCTGGAATGGATGAATGTATCGAGCTGAGAGGGTTGGAAGAGTTGAAGGAGTATATATATATTCCTCAAAGATAGCAGAAGCCCATATTATCCCCATTAAAGTTGGTAAATGTGATAAATTATGGAATGTTTATCAAATCGACCGGTGATTTTATTTAATTCCCAACTCGTAATGGGGAATGCGATAAACTTGTTGTTGCATATGCTGTCTACACGGAAATATTGTCTGAGTAGATTTAGGATAGTTGGTGGGGGCAGCAATATTGAATACTGTTAATGTACATACTGTCTGAGTAACTTTGGTGTAGTTTTTGGTACGACGGCAATATTGAATAGCGTACAATATACGTACTGTCTGAGTAGGTTTGGTGTAGTTTTTGATGGAGGGACAATATTGAATACCGTTAATGTACGTACTGTCTGAAGAAGTTTACTGTAGTTTTTGGGCGAGGCTGCAATATTGAACACTGTTAATGGGCATACTGTCTGAGTAACTTTGGTGTAGTTTTTGGTACGACGGCAATATTGAATAGCGTACAATATACGTACTGTCTGAGTAGGTTTGGTGTAGTTTTTGATGGAGGGACAATATTGAATACCGTTACTGTACATACTGTCTGAAAAGATTTGGTGTAGTTTTTGATGGAGGGACAATATTGAATACCGTTAATGTACGTACGGTTTAAACGGAAATACTTTCTGAGTTGGTTTAGATCTAGTTTTTTGTTGGACATTACTCCGCGAGAGGCTGCGAATAACATTTTACAATTTACAACTAAAAATTCATTCAATGGTTATTTAAAATCTCATTACGCGTACTGTAATTGGTAACATTTAATATTTTCACGACAAAACGCGAATGAACTTATTATACAACCTAATAATTCGCGAATGTCGGAATTGAAAGCGTACCTTGCATTGCTTATTGAGCTCTGCACCGTGTTGAATCATCGAGTCTAGTATTCCTTTGCAACCCTGACTGGCGGCGACGTGAAGGGGAGTGAAACCCATCTAATAACCGCAATTCAGACTCTATGGATTGGCTTAATTGTCAATAAAATGTCTTGGGAGTGTAAAGAAAGATTGACGAGATTTTTCAAACTTCTCACACGAGAGTACAATTGTTACAAATGTGAATACAATTTATGAATTAACTTTGCTTAGCTAAATGGATGAATTAATTACTTGATCAGTCAGCTCGGTATTAGCTTCAGCCTTTAGTAACAATTGAGCTATGGCCGTGTGCCTCGTTCTGGTAGCCACGTGAAGAGGGGTGTTTCCTTCGTTGTCCTGTGCGTCCACGTTTGCTCCTAGCCCTATAAGAATCTCCACAGCTTCCAGGTGTTCCTCCGCGCAAGCACAGTGTATTGGTGTCTGTCCTTTCTAAAAATCATTGTAAAATTTACCCATAATAAGAAGATATACAAAGAGTGCTAGAGGAAGCAAATATTGCCCCACTTTGCCACTGTTTTCAAGTTACTCAATGGTTGAAGGGTTAACCTAACTCTCTGCACTCCCGGGGCGACTTAGAAGCGACAGTCTTTGTTTATTTTAGATCTCGGTAACTCTCGAACTGTTCGAAGCGATACTGGTTCATAAATAGGTTTCTAATAAGCTGTAAATTTGTATACTTTGAATGAGTTTCAATCATGGTAGAAGAAGAGTTTAGTCGTATAAATTGTTAGCTCCCTGTAATGGTACTATCTTCGAGTGCCATGGTGTAAAGGGCTAGGAGTACCTTAATAGGACAGAACTCTCTGGGAATATTTCTTCCACCATTTTTTCCATTCAAAGTATGAGCATAGAAACTTAAAAATACAAAACTCCCGCCTTTTCCTCAGTAGTAACGAGTGCCAGTGACCTGTAAAGGGTTAAAGGGCGTCTTCTGTCTTTACAATCGCCATGGTCCACAGGGATTCCGATAGATCGATAGGTCGCGCAACTCCCGAGAGAGTCGGAAGCACTTGTAAACCGACACAAGTTCCATAAAATTCCCTCAAAGGACTGCAGTTGCAACGCAGCTGTGGTTCGCCCCCTCTCCTTCGGGGATTTCGCTTGTCTTCGCGATAAGAAGGCAATATAGCTAATGCCAGAGACCCAGTTTCTCGGCACCTGAATCGGGAAGAAGCCGCGTGGACCAGTTTCTACATAAATTGACGTTTCCTGCGTTCGCATCCAGCAGCACGCGGATATTTGCGTTTTCGTTTCAATTTGAAACGGATTAATATTTGAGAAAGTAAATCTTCCCCGTGCATCGGGATAATCCTGCGATTACACCGCCGACGTTTCGCGCCACGCAATAAATATTCTTAAAGCGTGTGATCGTTTGTTTTCAAATGGAAAAAATCATCGCGCAACGTTCTCGTTACGATTGTCGTTTAAAATACTAATTCGAGATTACTCTCATCGCTGTTTGTATAAGTTCGGCCGTGTAAATGCGTTTGCGAAATGCGTTTGATCGATGACTTTCAAATCGACTATTTTTAACTCAAGAGTAATTGTGCAAGAAAATTGCAAACTCGAGCGCGAATGTAAATACTCCTGACCCAAGACGACACTCCAAAAGACATTGCAAACGACACTGCAAAAGAATTACTTCATCGAGGCTCTGAAAATTGAAGTTTCCTCTCTACCTTCTGCTCGATTTCTTCGTATCGAATTTACAAAGGGCTGTTTCGATCAACGTTTCTCTAGGATTTCATTATCGAGATCCAAAGCTATTGTGTTTCAATGCATCCCAGTCTCACGTCCTGGATTTCGATCAAGCGCTTCACCTCGGCGTCATATCGTCGCAGATATAGTCGCCGAGCAAGTAGAGACGTCGTACGTGCACTAGAGTGGTCTTTATTTCAATGAAACCGTGGAAATAAGAAAATTATTTCAATCAAACTTTCATCTACTCACTAAAAATTACTCAATTAACCTTTCTTGATTTTGAAAATTTCGTACAAAATTATGTATGAGAAACATGTTCTAAACAGTGATTTATCGTTATTCGATAATTCTTGTACATCCAGAGGATTACTATTCTCTGAGAATGTAATATCGGATTCTTTCATTTTATTTTCCACGAGAAAAAAAAATTGAACACCCCTTGTTGTATAATAATATTAAATGAAACGCTTCCTCGATCGATTAACCTACTTCTTATCTTCCATGCCCACTCTCTGAAATTCGTTACAAAACGTATTACAGGCATTAAATTGAAAAAGTGATGGATTTAGGGATATTAATATCGGCGAACCGATTCGGCCTTTCAAACTTTCACACGGGATTCCAGGAGCACGCTTCCACTGTTTCGAACGATCCGTTCAGAGTTTGGAATAACTTCCAAAAAGAAATTCCCGTCTCAAAACATTCAAACTTCTCCTTCCAACTCATAAAAGATATTTCACTCTTTTTCGTAAAAACTCACTGTTCCACCCGAAGAATATTCAATACTTTAGTTTGGTTGAAAATCCGCCCCTCGTCACGCTCGTATTGCAAACGAAACCAGGACATATATTTTGGTTCATATTTTGGTACGCCGGGAGCAGGTGTGTTTTTTAATTCTTAATTTCCAATTTGATTAACTTCGTACCAATGCCACGATTTAATTAAAACGTTTGCGTTTAGTTTCCTTTATTATAAAAATAAAAAATGCAATTACGTAACCAATTTATGAATTGGTAGCCATGGTACCACTCTTCTCTTTATTAATACAGAAAGATATATTTTAAATTTTCCAAGTTCGCGCTTTAATTCAACATTTTCTTTCGTTCCTATCCTTAGGGTTCGTGACCCCTTTTCTATATAAACTTACTGAACAACACGTAATTAGCTTCCTTTATCATTAATATTAAAGTAATTTCACGCTGGTTGAGGTACCACTATTTCCTCTATTAATACGCAAAGAGTCGTCGAAGTTTTCTCCATTTTCCTGCGCGTTAAAAAATTTCTTTCGTTCCTACCCTTAGGGTTCGTGACCCCTTTTCTATATAAACATACTGAACAACACGTAATTAGCTTCCTTTATCATTAATATTAAAGTAATTTCACGCTGGTTGAGGTACCACTATTTCCTCTATCGATACGCAAAGATACGTTGAAGTTTTCTCCATTTTCCTGCGCGTTAAAAAATTTCTTTCACGCCTGCTCTTCAATTCTAAGAGTCTTGGGGGGGCCCCCCCCCTTCTATCTCGCGCCACCTGGTTAGTTAAGTGACGGTCTACAGGGAAATTATGACGCCTCCCGGCTCTTACCTTGTCCGTGACATTTAGCTCGAGCCAAGGTATGCTGGAGAGGGCTGTTATCACAGTCGGGTGACCGGCACTAGCTGCGTGATGAAGTGCAGTTGCACCGGTGCAATCGGTTGCATCGCCGTTCAACGATTCCACGGCCTCCGCGAGGTACTCGACTACGCCGACGTTGCTGCCGCGGGCGGCGCACATTAAAAGAGTGTATTGTTTCTGCGACAAAGGAAAACTTTGATTATTTGTGTCGGGCTTCAAACGAATACCATTCCACTCGTTCTCTCTCTCTGTAACTGTATTAACGCGGAAAGTTTTCGTTTCCTCCTACCGCGCCATAGAAATTTTCTTTGTCATCGATTCGTTGGAGATTTCAGAACCAATAGGATAGATCATAGATAGTTATGCCATTTTTTCTGTCTTTTTTTCTGTTAGAGAAAATATTGGTATTTTATATTTAAAACTTTGGCTAATATTGTTTTGTATAAAGATTACTGCATCGTTTGAGAATAACAATAATTTTTCTTTTTTATATTTTGAATATTTGTAACTTTGTAATAATTTATTTCACGACGATGCAAGTTGTGAGTTGGAATATTGAAACCCTTGAACATACTAACACTCTTTTGTATAGAAATTACTGCATCGTTTCAGAATAGCAATAAAATCTTTCTCTTTTATATTTTGAATAATATTGAATAACTGTAATATTCATGACAATATTCCAAGTGACTTGGAATATTGAAAGAAAATTTCATTTTTGTATTTAATTATTTTGACGAAAATATTTGGACGATGTCTCTTGTAGTTTAATTGAAAGTGAGTGAATAAAGGGGCTCGTGGATTTCGAGAGTCTCGAATTAATTCGATTTTAATGGCTGTCGTCGGTGTCGGTTAGTCCTAGGTTACGCGGTATTCAGAGTAAGTAATGAATATTTATTCGCTTAATTACGAGAATACCTTGTTGACGGCTGACACATTTGCTCCGGCGTTGATTAACATCTTCACGGCGTCCCTGTGCCCATACCAAGCAGCCATGTGCAACGGGCGCATGCCGAACTTCAAATATTACAGACAGAATTTAATTATACCTCGTCAAAATTCCCATAAAGTTTGTAAACGTTCGAAACCACACTTCCATCAGTGTCCTCGAGAAAATCGATACGATTTTTATTTAATTAATACAGGAACCTTGCTTAGATTGAAAGAATATTTAAAAAAAAATTTTATACAAATATTTGTAGTGCATTAATTCTTCAAATTTTTAAATTTACTCGATCTTTAGAAAATTATTTAGTTGATGAACATTTCGTTAGAAATTAATGTTATAACAAAACGTTAGCTTCTCCTGGCCACGATCATTCGTTTTGTTATAACATTATTAATAAAATGTTACCTTGTCTCTGGCCTCGATGTCGCATTTCGCTTGCATCAGCATTTCGATGATTTCCGTGTTTCCCCTTGACGCTGCCCAGTGGATCGGCGCTCGGCCATACTAAACAGTAATTTTCAATCGTGCGGATATATTCGCGATAAATTAAATAACAAACCTACACGGACGTGCACACCAGAGATAGCCAGAATTTTGTTCCAACAGAAATTTATTTACAACGTTTATTCGATGAATGGTTACACAGATAAACCTTTCTGTATCTATCACGATTTTCACTATTTTTGTACGAAAAAATTACTCGAGGTTCATCAGAATTTTATTCGAACGTATTGTACGTTCGTCTCTGTTATTTTCATCTTGTTAATTTTCACCAGTATTTTCTTCTCCATGTTTCTCATTCAGAATGAAATAAAGATCGATCTTCCAAGCTTCCATAAATAAATAAAATAAAGATTCAAAGTATTAATTGAGTGTTTATACACTCCCATTAGTTTCCAATTAAATATTTCGTTATAAATATATCCACGTGCAAGGTTTATTCCTGTATATATTTACAATGAAAAATTTCCTCCTATTATTTATTTTAAGCAAATTTCTTCAATAGAGAGTACGAATGGTTACAGGACCGACCGTATGTACCCGTTAATCAAACAAAAGGCTCGTTGTTCGGAAAAGCTTGAAGAGAGCGCAGGCTGTCATGGGAATTTAAGTGGAATAATCCGTTTATGCCGAGACAAAGGTCATGGCTAGAGCAGAATCATGACGATTTAACTGTTGCGACGGTACACTACGTGATATGTCCCGTGCTCAGTCAGACAGACGTCGCACTATATTCGTGGCACGCTACTACTTCAACCGCGTCACGTTATCTCGCGCTTCGGAGCGTGTAACGCGTTTTGCATGACGTTAACGTTAACGAAGTGGCGCCAAGCGAAAGATTCCATTTTCAACGAGAACATTCTCCACCTTCGCGCCGAGATGCTTGTTTTTTAAACACGAAATTTCTCCGACTTCTTCCGATGGAAATATTTCTGAGTCGTCAAGAACTATCTTAATATTTTTAGTTAGCTATTGGCGAGGTTTCAAAGTCGTTGTATGTAAGAATTCATATTATTTATTGCAAGACAATATTTATTGAAAATCGAGAGAAGTTGTGTTGGAAGCTTTGTGATTTTGAATTTTTATTTTTTCCGAGTAAAAAATAGAATTTTTGTTGGCGACCACTGGTGCACACCTCCACGGTTCATTGATTTTGGATATTGTACGAATGAAACTTACGTTGTTCCTAGAATCGACGTCGACGGGCTCTTTGAGCACTTTGCGAACGGTCTCCGCTTCGTTTTTTATCACAGCCTCGTGTAGCAAAAGGTCGTTCTTAAGTACTTGCAAAAAGAGAAACTTCCATAAATTTCAATCGACGAACAAGTTTCAAAATCATGAAATTTTTACTACACAATCGATTAGCCGCTCCAAGGAATCTCGGCTAATTTTTATTTATCTTCGTTGAAAAACTATCGAAAAGGTTTTTGTACATTATAATTATTATATGAATTGCTAGAAAGACTCGCAAGCGCCCATTTTGTAATCTCCAATCCCGAGTGCGAAATAAATTTGTCAGCACGCGAATTCCACTTTAATTTCAATCTACTTTCCCGTTTTTAGCGCAGCCCATCAAAAAGATTCGAATGCACACGGGACGTCTACGCAAATAACATTTTTCCAGCGAGAGTCTCTCTGAAAATTTCACCCCGTACCATCGGAAAATCTACATATGTTTCTTCCACCTTTTCGCGTTTCCCTTGTACTCTCGCATCGCAACGGACAGTCTTCCCGGAGCAGCTTGCATCCGTACAATTTTTCGTTCCGCAAACAGAATTTTCCCTCTTTGATGTCGGCGCGATTAGAAATTTTAAAAATAGAGGCGCCCGAATGTCCCTTGGAGTTTCTTCCGATGATGGGAGTTATGCAAACGAAAAGGAAAGTAAATAAAAAAAGGCAGTTCGCAGTTTTACAGTCTTCTGTTTTCGTTCAGAAAGAAATTGTATATTTTGGTAATTTCAGATATTTTCGAGTAGAAAACTTTCGATACAAGAAATATTCTTTTGAATACTCTTAAGTTTATCATGTTAGAAGATTTTTCGTTTGCAGAAAAAAATATTTCTGAACATCTCTTTCCTCCTCCTAAGGCATTTTTATTCATTTCTATAATTAATCTCTATGAATCATTTCGTTATATTGAATATTATTATTAAGTGATGCAATAGTTCTATTATAAGTTAACCTTTAATTTACTGAATTTCTCAAAAGTTTTTAAAATACAGGCGTCCATCTTGGTCTTATATAACAATCTTCAAAAAAAAAAATTTGTACTGCCATTCAACAATTAAAAACCGAACTTCATAGAAGTGGACTTTGAAGTTCCTCCGGTAAATAAAGGGTTGAATAGATTTTCTTCGCTTATTTCGTGGTACTTACTTCTAGCAGTCTTTTGATTCAACACCTCTCCCTCGATCGCCTCGTTGATATTCACCGGCGATGGTGTCGTCGTTATTTCCTCTTTGTCCACCATATTTTCGCTCTTCACGTTCCCCTCGTCCGCATGTTTAGTTAGCCCGTGTAATTATTAGACCTGAAAATCGAAACATTGACCGAACATGTAGTTTGCGGGTTGGTTAACTTCGCGCGCTGGATTCAGCCACGATGTTGACCCGAAAACCGGGACGATTTCGCAGAACTTTTCAAGTGACTCGAGTAATTACGCAAACGTAATGCAATTAAAAAGTCCCGCAGCGATTACATTTAAATCTTTTCATTCCTGGATTTTCGTAATTTCAGATATTTTCAAAGTTGAAAATTCTGACACAAGAAACATTCTTTCGAGTATTCTTGAATTTATTATTATAATAGAATTTATTATTTTCCGTTGAAAAAATATTCTCAATTATCTCGTTCTTCCTTTCAAGTTTTCCCTCTTTAAAAAGAAAGAATGTATTAAACGTGATTATTCATCTCCAGAAGTATAAATATAAACTATACACTCATATGAAAAGAAAAATCGTCCAAAAAATTATGTCTCTTCGATAACGATCTCCTTTTATTGATTAACACGTAATAGAGCAAACAGTGATTGATTGTTTTTGTAGAATCCAGTAGAACGAATTCCGCGTCGTGTAATCCGTGGCAGTCGTGTTTACGCTTGAAAAAGGATTTCGCGTGCAATCAAAAACGCCCCTGAGTTTTCGTTCGAGCGCGGAAACCAGGACATGTCCGCGAGGTGGTTCGTGACGTATAAATGAAATAATTGTATGTGTACGTTCGAGCATGCACGTTCCTCGGCACGCAGACCTCGCATTCTGTAATTTCCATCGATGGTTTTACTAGCGACGTTATTACACGCGAAGTCAGTCATTCGATTTGTAAATTACGACGCGCGAGCAATATTCCAAACCGTTTGACAGCTGAAACGATTAATTTCGAAGACAGAATCGCTCGTTGTTAACCCATTCGTGCCTACGCTGTTAGACACAAACGAGTTTCAAACTATTTGCATTGTTATTGACAGCGTAACTTATTGCAATATCAGTCGTGTGTTTCCCTTTCGAAGAATTTATTGATTAAATCATGGGATCGATAATGATAAAAGGATTGTTTGTATGTAATTTGCTCCAATTATGCTCAACAGTATGAAATTTCAATTATATAATTGATGAAGGAACTTGGTTTTCCTCAAACAAAGATAGTAATGGAATTTTAATAAAAAAAGAAATAGCAAGTATAAACAGTAAATAAAACGAGACTACGTGTAAAGACTAAAGTATTAAATAAAATGTAAGTTCCAGTAAAGAACACAAATTGCTCTTAATATTTACATTTTACATAATGTTTTCGTATTTGCTTCTCATTTTTCTCTTAAATTCCATTACCATTTTTGTTTGAGAACAACCAAGTTCCTTCGTCAATTACATAATTGAAATTGTATAGTGTTGAACAAAATTGAAGCAGACAAATTACATACAAATAAATTAAGTCTTTTTACCATTATCGATCTCAAGATTCCCTGCTGAAGCGATTGAACCGAGCACAGCTGTATCTAAGCCTCAGTAAAGTACTCCATTTCGTAATTGACTTCACCGTTTCGCAAAAAGAAATCGAATGGATCTTTGTCACTGGCGACAAGGGGGTAGCTGAAATCACGTTTGTCCAGAAATCGACTTCCTGCCTTCCCGCAGAAATCTAGAACACGTTGGGGAAGTGGTTCCTCCTGTGTAATTAGATAATTGAGCTTTGAATTGTGAAACGTAACTGATGATGACGTCTCTACTCTTGACGTTAAATACGTCACCTAATCGCAGCATCATCCTCTGCTGAGCCGGAAATCAAAACTTGAGATCCTCCAAACACTAGCATAAACTGGAGCATGATTCAACTCTGTTCGAGTCCGTATTATTGGAGATATTATTCTACTTTCAGAGTGTAATTTATATTTTCTAAGTTTTTTACGCAACTGCTGGTGTAATAGAAAAATATCAGTCTGTATTATTGCAGATATTATTCTATTTTGAGAGTGTTATTTATATTTTCTAATTTGTTGTCGTAACTGGTGGTGTAATAAAAATATCAGTCTGTATTATTGGAGATATTATTCTACTTCCAGAGTGTAAATTATATTTTCTAATTTTTTCTTGCAACTGGTGGTGTAATAAAAATATCAGTCTGTATAATTGCAGATATTATTCTATTTTGAGAGTGTTATTTATATTTTCTAATTTTGTGACGCAACTGGTGGTGTTATAAAAATATCAGTCTGTATTATTGGAGATATTATTCTATTTTGAGAGTGTAAATTATATTTTCTAATTTTTTGTCGCAACCTATGGTATAATAAACAAATCACCAGTTTCACTCAGTTAGTATATAAAAAGCGAAACTTCATCATCCTTTAAAACGTAAACCATTCATACCTCGATATCGAGGAACTTGTACCGGTCTCGCAATAAACAGGCAAATTGCAGTAGTCAAGCGCGAGGAAGTCAATTGCCATAGAATTCGTTCGCACGCTCGAATCAGAGTTATCGCCCCGGCACTTCTGAAAAACCATGTTTATTTTCAACAGATGCTCGATTCACGCCTCGCGGATATCATTTAAGTGACCCCCTCGACGTTCTCTATCATGCAACGGTATTAACTCTTCGCGGAAAGTTTGATGGAGTTTATAACACGGAGTATACGCTCGGTTTTTCGAACGTCCGGGGGACAGAAGTTCTGTTGCGGAAGTATCGCCGGTCGGGACGTCAAAGGAAGACGACGCTTTGGAAATGTATAAACATGAAGCATTTCCTGCCAACTGAGCGCCGGTTTTGTTAGTTTTCCGTTCTCAAAGGAAGATATCGAATTATTTTCCAAGGTGTCTGCGGCGCTGGAGAAACACGTGGAATGAAATGACAACGCGTCTAAAATTTCCACTTGCTTCCGATGACTCCTGGCGCTGGTGAATTGGAGGTGGAACTAATGGGATCCAATGCGCGGCAAATATTATGCCATTCCATCCTGGATCCTCTAGATTAGGCGCCAAACACGCGGTTCGATTCTTTAAATTGCGTAGAATTCATATAGACCTTTTTCGTTATACGAGTTATCACTTCCTTGGAGCAATAATATTTTAATAATTTTAATTACCCCACCTAGAAGGTCTCATAGAAACAAAAACAATCCGAAACACTACACGGAACATATGGCGTGAATATAAGGTGGATAGCTTCAGTGGATTTAGCCGTCATGGTCAGACATACATACGCACCGACGTTTTTATTTTTATATATGTCTGAATACATACATAGAATGGTTCTGGTTACTCTTTCATCTCTGATGTTTAGTTTACTATTCTTATTATCGAGTGCCATAAACTGTTAACTATTCTGAATTTAATAGTATTACTTAATAGTACTATTGTAAATATTCTACATTAAATAGTATATCTAAATTGTACTATTTTAATTTTTCGGTATACTTTTAATTATTATATTATATATTGACAAGATATTTATTGAGGATACAAAAAGATAACTTAAACCTAGTCATAATATTATAATATATCATATATATAAATACTGGTTTTACCATTCATGTTAACGATACATGTATTACATACCATTTAAGCTTTATAAACAACACGAATTCTGAAGTCCTTTTTAAAGAAAACCCCTAGAAAATATGTATACAAATACATTTGTTGGTCAAACAAATGAAAATTAATCTCGTTTTTCCTATCGTTTGACGAATGACAAAGGAAATGTTTAACGACCCTCGGAATCAGCAAAGTCGCCACTGTAAAACGGAAAAACTGCTTGACAAGCAGAATCCAGTGTAGCAAAAAATTCCGGCGACCATTTCCGTCGGAATTGTCGTCGGTAGAAAAGTTTTAATAAGCACCTTCTTCCCCGCCTGCAGCCTATGTTCTCAACATTTTTACAATTCAATTTAATTACGAGGCGACCGTTTACAATCCCACAGAGGGAGGAGCAATTCCTCGCGAGAGTGGAGAACTGGGGCGTGCGGTTTCTGGAAAAATTCGCTGGACGCGAAGAGTTGAATTGGTCCGAAATGGACGGTCATTATCGTTTCCTCCGACTTTCTCCTACATTTTCGCGCTGGTTTCTGAAAGTAATCGAACGACGGTCTGTGTGACAAATTTGTTTGGTTATTGGTTTGCAGGAATAGGGATTTTTCAGGATTTTATAGAATTTTATAGAAATTCTTATTGCCTTGGAAATATTTCTAATAAATTTTGTTAGGAAAATGTCAAAATTGCAAAGTTACGACCATTTATATTACAAACCATTCTGTTAGGAATCAACAATGTAGTTTGGTGCTTGTTATATTAAAAGTTACATTAAAAGCATTCTCTAGACTACGTACTCCAGAAATTTGTAAAAAGTTAAAATTGATTTTCTGATCTCAAGTTACTACAATTTCCTTGGAAGTACAAAGGAATGCTCCTATTCAGCTAAGGAGTTGGGTCTCGACATACATAGTTGCTTGATGCTCGAAGACACTATTATCCTCTCGTTAACGAACCTAATCGTCACTTAATGATCCCGCGAAGGTGCAGCTTTAACGACGTCCTACGTCGAGATTCCTGAACCGAAATGTTGCCTGTTCGAGTCAAGGATCAATCGGACTCTGGTAAACATTCGCTGTGACATTGTTCTCGTTGTAACCATAGGTCACATTTACAGGAGGCATTGTCCAAATTCAGTTGAGCGAGGTATATGATTGGTATCGATCGTTACATGCAGTGGAAATCGTGTACGTCGCGATACAAGTGGATCGTTAGTGAACTTAACTATGATTATATTGTAAAACACAAATACTAACAAAAGAACGTAATATATTTCTCGAATATATCGTGCAATTAATCGATTTTCAACGTCTAAAATTTTCGAAATATCTGTGTTTAGTAATAATGAAGATTTCAAGTGGAATAATCCATATATGGTCAGACAGGAACTCACTTCGATTAAATAATAGATATTTCTCGAATATATCGTGCAATTGATCACTTTTCCACATCTAAAATTTTGGAAAACGCTGTGTTTAGTAAGAATGAAGTTTTAACTAGAATACTCCATTCATGGCCAGATAGGAGCTCACTTCGATTAAATAATAGGTATTTCTCGAATATATCGTGCAATTGATCACTTTTTCACGTCTAAAATTTTGCCAAACGATGTGTTTAGTAATAATAAAGTTTTAAGTGAAATATTCCATTCATGCTCAGACAGGAATTCACTTGTAATAATAGGTATTTTAAGTCTCGCTGAGCGAATCAAGAATGTGTCAATTTGAAAATTGAATAGCACGTGCTTAAATAGACGTTTTCAATTTTACCGTCGATACTATTAGAATACATTTAATTAATCGTCGTTTGCAAAGGTAACACAGAGTAACGTCATTATTGGATTTTCCGTTCTCGTTTCCTGGTATGTTTGCTTTTACCAGCTATCGATGACACGAAGTTCCAACAACCGGGACCAGAGAAATTGGACGAAGTGATATAATGGTTATCGCAGGGTACGCGTTACGAGAGTACTTAAACAATACTTGTACGATCGATTTCGCCGGGGGCACGAATATTCTTACACGTCGAATGTTAGGAGAAAGAGGGGAGCCCGCAGTGGCTTCGATTGACCTACAAATAACTGAAATAGAACCCTGGGTACATTTCGTATCTACAAGTCAATTTACGAAATTGACACATCTTTTTTTGTTTAACAATATTTAAAGATAGAAAAATAATTCTTGCTTGCCACCGGTCACTATTAACTTTGAGGTCGAACGTTCCAAGTGAAACGTTACCAATTGTTTTTTAACGACTTGAAAACTTCAAATTTTAAGGTTGTTTATTTGTATAAACACTGTCAAAGAGTGTAAGTTGTGAAAGAAACTTTTGAGACAACCTAATACATTGACTATGATTGTCACGTATGGAAAACATTGACTCCCTGTGCACATGGGCGAAATAACAATTTGTTTATTTTTGTTACAGAGTATACTTCGCCTCGGTTATGTGATTCTAAGGATCATTCCTCCCAGCGAAATCGAGGATAGCGTCCTGAAGGAGAAAATAACAGAGTGATAAATTGCTTACGTTCTCTGCGCTTTATGAAAACGACCAGGTCATAAACCTGGAGGTCAAATACCGAAGAACGCGAATTATTCTCGGCAAGAAACATTGGACGCTGGAACGCAGATGTTCGAAAACACGAACTTTCCTTGGAACGGTTTTAAAACAGTTTCATCTAAGTCCAGATACAGACGGGGCGTAATGGACCGTGCTGTACAACCAACGCTAACTTTGAAGATTTATCGTGATCGTCCAACGAACGTAACTATTACCAATCATTGGAACCTGTGTTCATAATGGAAATACTTGGAAATAAAAAGGTATTCGGTTTTTCAAAATATTAAGCAACTGAAATTTCACGTAGGCTCTGAATGCACAACCCAATTGATCTCTTTTTGCAACATACATTTTTATTTTTAATAATTTCAAAATTTCATCTCACTCTGCATTTATATTTCTATAATTGAAATTTCACGTAGGTTCACTCTACCTGAATGCACAACCCGATTAATCTATAATATTTTTTTGCAACATAGATTTTTATTTTCAATAATTTCAAAATTTCATCTCACTCTGCATTTCTGTTTTTATAATTGAAATTTCACGTAGGTTCACTCTACCTGAATGCACAATCCAAATGATCTACAATATCTTTTTGGAATACATTTTTATTTTTAACAATCCCAAAATTGCAGCTCTCTGCATATCTATTTTTATAATTGAAATTTCACTTTGACTCGTAGATTCTTTTCACCCTAACTGTACAACCCCAAGTGATCTGGCGCCCTTTTATCGCACTTTTATGCGATCTTAACCACACAGGGGAATAAAAGAAAAGTCACTGTCTTGACTAGAGATTTGGTTTACCGATCCAATAAGAAACAGAGGAAACGCAGCAGTTTCTCAGGAGAAAAGTGCCTCGAAGGTGGTCACAACTGGTGCTTTTACCTCGCGACCTTCGGCATGAATTTCTTACGGCGTCTTTAGTGGGCCGAGCTTTCTGGGCTAGCTTTTCGACCATATGCGCAAGTCGGAATTTTCGCTTTTGCGAACATTCGAGCGTCGATTCGACCTCTACACGCGCTGTGCGCGCTCTGCGAACCTGGCTAAAAATAACCACAATGCAACGACGCCGCAGGATGCCATTCTTCCCTGTTTCCTACGCGTTCGTTTTTCTAACCCCGTTTACCCATATTCCCGTCGCGATGTGTTCCGGGCTCTGTTCGAGTCCGCTTGGCGTGTCAATCCTGTATATCGCAGTAGATATTGCTCGTTAAAGGGTTAACCGCGATGCAAGGATCGATAACACGCTGAAAACATCTTCATTCGAACCCTTTACACTGGAAATTGTTCTCCTTCTCCTTCGATAACTCGTTCTATTTTTATTTTCAATTGTATTCATTTTGCAGCTCATCTTCTGTTTCTATTTTTAGTAATAGTAAAATTGCAACACAAATCTTAGAAGTTAGTCATGAAGCTGAGACCCCTCGTAGACCCTTTGTAGGATTTTAAATACTTCATTTACACTAGTAATTGTTCTCTTCGTTCCTGGATAACTCGTTCTATTTTTATTTTCAATAGTATTAAATTTGCAGCTCATGTTTCATTTCTATCGTTACTAATGTTAAAATTGCAACACAAATGTTAGAAGTTAGTAATGAAGTTAAGACCCCTCGTTGACCGCTCGCGGGATTTTAAATACCTCATTTACACTGGTAATTGTTCTCTTTGTTCCTAAATAACTCGTTCTATTTTTATTTTCAATAGTATTAAATTTGCAGCTCATCCTCTATTTCTATTTTTACCACTATTAAAATTGCAACATAAGTCTTGCTAGTTAGTCACCCAGCTGAGACTCCTCCTTCACCTAATCATTCTAACCATTCTAACCATTTACACTAATAATTGTTCTCTTTGTTCTTCGACAACTCCCAACAACCCATCTTCTATTTCTTTTTTTACAAGTTTTAAAATTGTACCTCTCTTTGTTTATTTTTAACAAAGTACTCTCTCTATTTTTATTTTCAATACTATTAAATTTGCAGCTCATCCCCTATTTGTATTTTTACTACTATTAAAATTGCACCATAAATCTTGGTAGTTAGTCATCAAGCCGAGACTCTTCGTTGACCCCTTGTGGGAGAATTGATGTTCCAAGATCGATCCTCGCCAAATTTGGTGGTTCTCGCGAGGGCAGGTTATTAGTTAGGACTCATGTCCTCCAGGACCTGTCTTGCATAACCATTTGCTGGGCGGTTGAGGTTGGACGCTGCAGGACATTGTCCAATATAATAGAAGATATGTTTGTAAATTTGTTCATACAGAAACAAACTTGCATTCACCCTGTAGTAACAAATCAACCCTTATCGCAGTGATCCAATTTTATAATTAAATAGAAATGAAAAGTGTCTGGAACTTTCATAAAAATTTCTCATTTATCAGCTTCACTTTTACCCAGCTCTGACGTTCAAGTTTCTAACACTGCGTCCTCTCACTGGCCCTCCGATGATTTTTGCTCGTGCTTTCACCTGTAGATGAGAAACTGCTCGTTCGGTGATCGTAGAATGGACCGAGATTATCATTGACGCGGTACAACGTACCGCCGGTTTTATTTTTAGCACAAAGGCGGCTAAGGGAACGTGTGCGCGACGCTCGAGCGAAGGCGTCGCTCGTTCCACGATCATTCTTCATCCCCTGTCGCGGACGTTCCCCCATTTTTCTCGACCGTCTCGCTGTCGGTGGCAACGGCAGAAAGGATGGCAAACAGGGGACGGTCACCGCTATTTACGTGACTTTTTGCTGTTGGAATCACTTGGTAAACGGTCGACCCTCTATTTACACAAATTCATTGATCCGCCGAGAGAAAACAAATGCCCAGAAATAAAATTCTCCTGATAATTCGAATAATTCTGTTCCCTTCTCGTTTTTCGGCTAGTGGTTGAATTTTTATTTAATTTCTCGTTTACCTTCTGTACTTAATTTTCGAAGTTCTAACTCTTCACTTTTAACCCTCTGCTCTTAATTTAAACCAGAGTCATAAAGGATTCGATGTAGAGAATTAATTTCTACATATCCTGAACAAGAAATAAAATGCTTCGAAGATAATTAAAAGGCTCGTTCGAATCGTCGAAGAAACGAATTTCCTTTCGACAACAATGAAAGACGCCTCTTTTATTTCCAGCGTGCTCGAAATTCACAGTGACGTCAACGAGTGTTATTCTTCACCGGGACGAAGCGAACTGTTACACAACCGCAGGGACATTGTCCTCAGGCACGAAAAAATAAGAATTAATTGACGGTTCATAGGAGAAACGTAGGTCACCGTTCATTTTTAAAGTTAAATTTCGTTAAGCGATTTGAGAATGTCATATATTTCTCGGATATATCGTACAATTGATCGATTTTTCAATTATAAAATTGTGGAAAACGGCGTGTTTAGTAATAATGAAGTTTTAAGTGGAATAGTCCACATCATGGTCAGACATGAGTACATTTGGAGCGAGTAATAGGTATTTTCCGAATATATCGCGCAACTGATCGATTTTCCAATTATAAAATTGTGGAAAACGGCGTGTTTAGTAATAATGAAGTTTTAATTGGAATACTCCATTCATGACCAGACACGAATTCACTTGGATCCAATAATAGGAATTTTCGAACATACTGTGTAACTAATTAATTTTCCAAGTATAAAATTGTGGAAATCGCTGTGTTTAGTAATAATGAAGTTTTAAGTGGAATACTCCATTCATGGCCAGACACGAATTCACTTGGATCCAATAATAGGTATTTCAAATTTCGCTAAGCGTACTGAGAATGTACTCTATTTCTCGAATATATCGTGCAACTGATCGATTTTCCAAGTATGAAATTTTGGCAAACGCTGTGTTTAGTAATAATAAAGTTTTAAGTGGAATATTCCATTGATGTCCAGACACGAATTCACTATCTCGACTCGGTGGCTCTTAATAGTCGCGGCACCGTGTGTCGATGAAACTGATGACTTCCAGTTTCCATGCGCAATTAATTACGACCCTTTAGTGGGTCTTTTATCGCGACAAGCAGTTTCGATAGAAACCAGGCTCGCCCAGAGTTTCCCACTGCTTCGCCGATAATTCGAGCACGGTTTCGCGTAGATATATGCATATTCAGTGAACTCTGATATTGGCGCAGTCATATATCGCGGGCACAAAAATGTCTCGCACTTCGATTATCGATTGAAAGTTCCAATAACAGCGGCGTGCGAATCCTCTGCACCGGGCCAGTCTCCGGCATTAGTTTCGTTCCGTTCTGCATTTACAAAGGAGTATTCCACGGAATATTTCTTATTATTTTTAACGTGCAGTGCCTGTCATACTTCGAACATAATATAGTCCTTTTTATTTATAGTATCTGCGGTACCAGTAATATTTCGAATATAATATTGTCGTTTTTAATTAGTTGTTTATAGTAACTGAACTATCTATGAAAAAGGTGAACCTGCACAAATAAATTTTTGGCTACGTTACGTATTCAATATCTTGAATACAATTTGCATTTGTATTAAACCAAATATAAATTCTGACATATTACGTAAAATATTCTAACTCAATTCAGATCAGATGTATCTTGCAATATCGAACAAAGTATTACAGTGTCTAAGAGATCTAGAAATTTTACAAAAACACTTCATCGAAATTTCTACTCAAATAACCATTAGCTTACCAATTTCCCTATTAATGAAAAATGTACAACATTCATAACGAACTGAACCTCGCTTCACGAAAGTATTAGTAACGTCACCGAATTTTCAATTCGTTCAGCGAAACGTAAAATACCTATTATTACAAGTGAATTCCTGTCTGACCATGAATGGAGTATTCTACTTTAAACTTCGTTCTTACTAAACACAGCATTTTCCAAAATTTTGGACGTGGAAAATTGATCAACTACACTATATATTCAAGAAATACCTATTATTTAATCGAACTTAGTTCCTGTCTGGCCATGAATGGAATATTCTACTTGAAATTTCTGTATTACTAAACACAGCGTCTTCCAAAATTGTAAACCTGGAAAATTCATCAATTGCACGATATATTCGAGAAATATCTATTATTTAATCGAAGTGGGTTCCTGTCTGACCATGAGTTGAGTATTCCACTTAACAGTTCTTTATTACTAAACAAAGCGTTTTCCAAAATTGTTGACGCGGAAAATTGATCAATTGCACGATATATTCGAGAAATACCTATCATTCGAACCAAGTGAATTCGTGTCTGGCCATGAATGGAGTATTCCACTTAAAACTTCATTATTACTAAACAGCGATTTTTACAATTTTATACTTGGAATATCAAAAAATATATGTATTACATTCTCAGTAGGCTTATCGAAACTTAAAGTACCTATTATTGGATCGAAGTCGCCGAATCTTGAATACTAGTTTTCGAGCAAGATAAATTACATCGTTCGATAAAGGTAACTGATGATGCGCGCGGATACTCAATACAGCATCTGAATGCGGCAGCTATTAACCCAGATCGTGGAATTCGGATTTCTAGCTGGCATTGAATACGGCCAATGATGCGCGTGTTTCACGGATTCAACGACACGGTCGCGTAACAAGTCACTCGGAGGACGCCGCGGTCCTTTCATCTATTCGGGATCGGTGTTCGTGCCGGAACCACCTGCCACCGTGCTCGTTAGAATAAAAAGGAAATTCACCCCCGAGCCATTTATCACCTGCCATTCGTTCTGTCAATAAGTCAGGGGAGACGTTTCAATTTATTTTCGAACCTCTGCTTCACCGACGAACGTTTTAAGGAGTTTCTCTATCGCGAATCTATCGAATCTACTTGCAAATTTATTAAAATATCGTTTATACGTGTAAAAGTAACCTTGGCAAATTTCAAAGCTTCACGTCATTACTTAGCTGCAAAAAGATTACAAATATTCCCTCGAAACTGTTTAGGAATAAAGTATTTCTATAAAGGATGTTTCTGAATCACACTTTAGGAATTTTTTTAGAATCTATAAAATGATCAACTATTACAATATTTATGGCAAAGTGAACAACGACATTTAAAATAGTTCTCTGGCACGTTTCAAAATGTTTGAAGTTTCCATGGATTTACTCGAGTATATTTTCGTGAAACGACTTGTGGAGGATCTGAAGTTGCTTTTAAGTAGGAAACTTTATACCGCTTTTAGCAGTATAACTTTTCTTTCATTCATGATAGCGCCTGTCTACTCGTGAAGCTGTTAAACGGCACACGAAACTGATCCAGATAGCTGTTTTTGTTTGCTCACCTGCCAGTCAACGTATTAGACACGTCAAGCGATACGAACAAATTTGTACAACGTGAGGCTTCTTCTCGAAACTTTGTACATTAATTATAATAATAAGCTGCAAGAGTTTGAAATTAATCTACTATTAAATTATTACTCGAGCCTTATCGATCTGAAACACCACGTCATTTCTATTTAATAAATTCAAGTATCAGATTTTTTTATATTTTACTCGTATCGCAATGCAAAGAAACACCTCTGCTTTGAATAATTTCTAAAGTTTATACGATTCTGAACGTCGGCGTCGGCCCAAGTAAATTAAACAAAAAGAATCACGTTTGCAGGAAAGTTATCTTCCGGCTAAACTCCGTTGAAACTTAATTGCACTTTATTCCTTCTGCTTTTCATCCCGTTTGTCCCATCCCCTCAAGTCTGCACACATTTTTTTCAATCCAAGGATCAGTAGGATTTTTACAATTTTGCGGAATTACAAACGGGCAGACCAGAATTACAACAGAATTAGGAATTTTCTTTGTATGCATTAATATTTAAACATTTTCTTTTTAAGCTTTAAAAACAATTGAACAATTTTCTCTTCGAGCTTCAAAAAGAACTCGAAACCTTTCTTTATAAGTTCTAGAAACAATTAAAAAAAAATTTCTTTTCAAACTTTAAGCAGGACTTCGAACTTCTGTCTGCAAGTTTCAAAAACAATTGGAAGAACTTCTTTTCAAGTTTTTCAAAAAAATTCCGCGAGGAACTTACAAACTGTCTTTTTAGGTTTCAAAGAAAATTAAGGAAACTTTTGTTCGAGTTTTTGGTAGAAATTTTACCAAAAAATCTTAGACAAATGCAATGATCCTCAGAAGTTGGATAATTAAAAATTCCATGCTTTGTAGAAGGAAGATGCAATAACTTCTACAAGCGGCGTTCTGTGTGGGTCGTTAATTAAACGGCTTGGAAGTCGGGAAAAATAAACCCTTGGCTCAGTCACGACCGTCACGCGATGATCGCCGCCAGATTTAATGATTTTTCCTCAAGTGTGATCGACCTGACGGGGGCGAAGAGTTCGTGTAGCGCACTCGAGCTCGCGTTATTTAAAATATCAAAATGTTTCTTGTCCTATCTCGACCTCGTCAATAAAAGCTCAATTTTCATGTAATAACCGAAATGATATTTGTTTTATTCCTATTCTAGATGACGTTCATGCCAAGTTTTTAAAAAGTGCACGTAATACGAATGCAACATTATGGATACGTACTATTATGAATAGAGTGTACACAAAGCTTATAGAAATCGTACAGAAGAAATGGGTCGTGAAATTATAAATGTCCGTGCATGTTAATATTTAAACAATGCTGTCCCGATATTTTTATATAAAAATGTATGTCAACGGTCCAGCTTTTTTTTCGTAAAAGTTTAACCAGGTGGAACTGAAAAGTATCGATATCGAATTCCAAATTTTCACGTTGTAATAAATAAAACGTTATTATCGAGTGCAATACGTGACTCGTGTTATCAATTTTATAGCTCTGTTTTTAGCTGTTTGTTTTACAACGCGATCCATAATGAACCAATTATGGTAATGAACATCGTCTACGTTGGACTCCACGTTAAATGCGAAAATATAAATCACGCGCTCTCGTGGTTGTTAATTTAAAAATTGTAGGGATCCTTTTCGACCCTTAAGCTCGAATGTTCCTCATAATATTCGAGGGTTGTCCAGCACGTCGTTTATTATGTAGGAAATTAATTACAAACTCGTTGCTTTAACTCTGACTTCAAAAGAGAAAGGTATCGCGTATCATCAATTATTTATCCATTATTTTTAACTAGTTTCAAGAATATTTAAATTTCTCCACAAAAATCCAACTTTCTAGAAAGAAGAAATGTTCCCGGACTTCAGGAACACCCTTTATTTACTGCAAATAGCAAAGAATGTTATCGTTATGTAGGGTATCGGAAACTATCGCGAAGTACCATGTAATAAGCAACGTATGAATTCTCTTCGTTATTTTCTATCGTTGAATTTATCCGTCGGAGCTACTGACAAACAACGGGACACTCTCTGGAAACGATGAAATAAATCCTGAGTAATTCGCCCGAGCAACCCCACGTCGCGCGTACGGAGAACCCCCCAGCGATACGGGTCTAGGAACTGCCCTAGGGGTTGTTAAATTACCGTGTTTTACTTTCCTGACCGTTATTAAATACAACAGAGGGTGAAACGTATTTTTATTAGTCAATATTTAATCCCCTTGGAATTTCTACATTCCTCGATGTTTCGTGATTTTTAAAATTTACGCGATGTGATTTCAGATTTCAATACGTAACAGCCAATCCCATAAATATTCGCATCCTCTATGTCTACTGAACACGTTTCATTAAATTAAATAATTTTGATATTACCAAATGAATACCTCGTTATAAATATGTATATGAGTAAGGTTACATATGTATATATTTATACAAACATACGTTTGGAAGTATCAAACCTATCTTTAATTTAAACAAATTTCTTCATGTGTTTGTATGTTGGCGTTTGTGTTACATTGTACCTCGGGAGTTGCTTGTTAGAAATTCATGAAATTTAGAGTGAAGACTTCTAATGACTAATAGACCTCTACTGAAATGCTATAGTTAATTAATTTGCTCTTTGTGTTTGTATGTTGGCATTTGTGTTGCATTGTACCTCGGGAGTTGCTTGTTAGAAATTCATGAAATTTAGAGTGAAGACTTCTAATGACTAATAGGCCTCTACTGAAATGCTATAGTTAATTAATTTGCTCTTTGTGTTTGTATGTTGGCATTTGTGTTGCATTGTACCTCGGGAGTTGCTTGTTAGAAATTCATGAAATTTAGAGTGAAGATTTCTAATGACTAATAGACCTCTATTCTATTAAGATGGTATTTCATTAAAAAAAAAAAAGGATGGTTAATAAATTTGCTGTGTGAGTATATGTATATTTACATTTGTTTTGTTAGTGTCTCAGAATTGCTTTTTACAAGAGAATAATTTAACAATTAAACATGGAGATTTCATTACATGAGTACTGATGTCATTGCATTAGAAAAGGAACAGTAGAAAAATGTTAGAAAAATGTTATAACCCCGAAAATAATTTTAAGCATTGATTCAGGTTCCGAATCCGCCCCGAAACCGACAATTTATTCGCATCCTTTGTTCTGCCCTATCCTACTCGAAACTCCGAAAAAGTAGTATTATTTAGATCTCGCGTGTCACTTCCAATTCCGAGATAAAAAAGTCCCTCACGTCACGTTCAATCCTGAGATAAAAACAGGCTCTCGGCGTGCGTGGCACGTTAACTCCGACTCCGGGACAAAAGTCTCTCGACGTGCGTTATTTTCCAGGTTAAAGGGTTAAAAGTGGACGTACAATATGTTTGATATATTCCATCGATTCGCGAGCGGGGAAATTGATAATAAAAACAGCGAATGCATCGGAAATATTTGGACTCGCTTCCCTTTATTTTATATCATTCACGGTAACAGTTAACAACGAGTGTTCCATAACGAACAATTCACGTCGCAACAAGCCAGAGGTGTGCTCGAAGAAATCGTAATTAAATTAATTAAAAATCCACAGGGTTGCGTGGCACGATCGCGCGGAAGTTCGAGCGCCAAGAAAGAGATTCCCGCCTTTCCTGCCCCCTTCGGAACATCCCCTGTAAGAGGAGATAACCGAGGAGGGGTTGCTGGTGGCTAATTGACGAGATTCGCGCCGAGTGGAAGGCACTCGAGGCGAAATGTAGCTTCAACGAAGCTGCAGTCACTGTGCCCTGCATCGTCACGCCCATTTATCACTGTCTAATTACCATTGAAAGCAACCCCCTACTTAATTAACGTTTTCGTCTTCCGCTCCATGCGTTTCGGTCGTACGTTTTTCCCGCGAAATTTCTCGTTTACTTCGTCTCCTCGAGAGATAGGAAGAAATTGTAAATTTACTCACGCGTCTCGGTTCCTTTTAGGGGGTTGGTTTCGGTGTCGTTGTTTCCTGGATCCTCGTGTAGGCTCGCAAGGGGTGGCAGGTGTACGTGCCGAGAGAAGGGACACCGTCGACGTTCCGTTTCCGTAACGAGCGACGTTCCACGACGTTCACGGCACCAAGGGCGGCATGCTACTGCCCGAATCATCCCCGTTTCGCCCCCGACTCACCCTATTATTCGGTCGACGGCAGCGCGGCTGGGTGGTGGGTTCGACGACTACGATAGGCGTCCGTAGCGGTACAAATTCGAGGCTTCCTCGTTGTCCTTTGTTTTCGTTGTCATTGTTGCGCGTTGTCTCTCCCATTTGCTTTCGGTCCAGGAACCGCAGCCCTTATTTCGATTCACCTGGACATCTATGCTTCCATTACATTTTTCTAAAGGTCTAAATTAGGGGTTGGGAACGTTTTCACGTTGGAATGCTGCTTTGGGATTCGTGAATTTTATTTTAGAACGCTACTTCTTTGTTAAACCCATAACGTTTTATTTTTATTTTTTTAATAATGAAAGAAGTCCAACATATTTTTAGTATTGTGTAAAAATTTGCAATCATCTTTACTTGAAATTGTCTGGCATTTCCCTGATGTCTAGGCAAATATCCTCTGGCACTCGAAGGGTAAAATAATTCTGTAATAATAATTATAGAAAAAGAAATTCAAATCTCACATTTGCAATTATTATTACAGAATTCATTGCAAATGGTTAAGAATCGTAATTAAATTAATTAAAAATCTACAGATAGGGGATGCTAAAAATATGGTGCGTACGAGAAGAGTTGCTACACTCGTTATAATTTATTACACTTAAATTCATTTTTCTGGATTCTTTTTCCAGTGTTTCGATGTGAGCAATATCCTTTAATGTATAATTGAGTCAGGCCTACTTGAATATAGAAAGGTTACTTTAAGACGAGTGCAGCATACCTGGAATGAAACTTGTACGTGATGCTTTCGACTATTTCAGAGAGCGCAATCATTTATACATCGATCGTAGCCTACATTTTTGGAATACAAGGCAGCTCGATGCTTACTCGAACGGATTTCCGTAAATTCTACACGAATTTATACCGAGACTTGAATCATTCATCGATGAGGCTATTTTACAAATTTGTTGTGTATGTACTCAGGGAAAAATTATATTTGAAATTAGAAAGCTCTACTATTACTGCCATTTTAGAATATTAAAAATGTAGCTAGGAAGCTATTCTTCAAATTTAAGAAAACAGTGTCAAGTACGTATTCAGGGATAAATTATATTTTAAATTAGAAAACTCCACTATTATTATCTCTATAGAATATTTAAAAAAAAAAAAAGAAAATATATACATGTCGAATTGAGTAACCTTCTTTTCCAAGTCGGTTAAAAATATTATTTACCTTTGTCATACTCATGGTTAACTAATTTCTCTTGCAAAGGCCAGTTTGATTGCCGTTTCATTAATTAAGTCCATCCTCTGCAAATTTGTTTAAAATTAACTATGTTTGCCTCCCCCAGTGTGACCAATATTAATTTCCAGTCGATTTGCGAAAATATTATAGCTTTTCCGATCGTTTCGACGACCAACGCAATTAATTCACGGGAACTTAATTAAAGGCAATCGACAAGGCAAACAGTTTTAATCGACCGTGACATAATTCACGATTATTATAACAAATGTCCGAAATTAGCGCGTAATAATCGAGTCGACATTGAGAGCATTTATTGAAATACGTGTTACGAGGATAAATCACACACGGTGTTGCATAAAAATGCGACTTCTTTGAAATCGCGCGAATATTACGCGGTAATGCATAACCTGGGAACGTTCGCTGTGAAATATGGCGAAAGCTATTAGCGTGGCTCGCCAGCCATTCTGCGAGTTGCCCTTAAAGGGTGGGTCCAAATGAAATTTTCACGAAAACCATCTGCTCCCTGAAGCAGTGAGTCGCGTACCTCTATCATTACCGTAATTCAGTTATCATCTTATTCGCTTTATCTCCGAAATTTAGTTCACTAATCCTTAGTAATCCTTATGCATAAAGTACGCATCGAAGTCTGTAACGGGCCCTAATTAGGATAATCATATGTTAAAAGTCTCTTTGGAAAATTTTAATTTAGTTTAATCATACGAAGGGTTATGCTGCTTGTTGGAAAAAGTAATATTGCAAGCGCTTCGAAGTAAAAATAATTGTGGAAGCAATAGTATGTAAATTAGTATGTCAATTAGTAAAGAAAAATATATAGAAAGGTTTTTACAAGAGGGATTTAGGATAGTGGTTTCTAATTATAATTATATATTATAATGAAACATGAATGATATTTAAAAAGCATAATTTTAGAATTTCTGTTGGAAGAAAAATCCTTTAGTTAACCTTGATACTGTTTTCTAATCATTCACAAATGGTATTGAAGTATACATAATTAAATATTGTCATGAAACATGAATGATATTTAGAAAGCATAATTTTAGAATTCCTGTTAGAAGAAAAATTCTTTAGTAAACCTTGATACTGTTTTCTAATCATTCACAAATGGTATTGAAGTATACATAATTAAATATTATAATGAAACCTGAATGATATTTAAAGAGCATAATTCAAAAATTCCTGTTAGAAGAAAAATACTTTACTTGAACTTCATTATATTTCCATATGTAAATGTCCTGGATCTTCTTGAGGCTTGAAAAATCTCGACATGGTTACGTAAATCTCGAAAGCTCTCGAATCGCGTAATTACAAAGCTTGTGCACGTTAATGGAGATTCATTGATGAAACCACTTGGAGAATCGTTAATCGAGTACACGTAAACGTCTGCCAAGAAATTAACTTCTTCGTGAATTGCGCTCGATCTCCGCTGCTACGCCCCCTGATTACGGAAAGGGTAGGGTTTCCAATTTAGGTGGTAGAATTTTAAGGAACCGTAATTGCATTTCACGGACGAGGAAGAATATCTGATCTCGGTCGCGTTCTATTTAAAACATGTTCCACCGCGTTCATGTTCGATACCGTTTTCATCTCTTCTTCCAAGTAACCTGACAGTGATAATAATACCCTTTCCCTGAGAAATCATTAACCCTAGGAAGACAGAGCTACGATGAGAATTCCTCGAACCCTGGCAGGATATCGGTAAACTTGAATGGAAAACGATCTGAAAATAAATATAACCAAGGAGGAGAATAATTTAAAAGGAAGTGGACCAATAATATTGAATAAAATACTTAGCTTTGATTTTTAACCCTTCAAGGTCCAGATTTTTTTATTTCAGTACAGCTCTGTCTTATGTTTTGATAATATAAAAGGAAACCAGTGTAAAAGGGAACCAGTGATATCGAATAAAATTCTTAGCTTTGATTTTTAACCCTTCGCAGTTCAGATATTCTGATTTCAGTACAGTTCTGTCTTATATTATGAAAATATAAAAGGAGTGGACCAATAATATTGAATAAAATTCTTACCTTTGATTTTTATCACAGGTAATAACAGCTTCCTACACTAGGAAAGGAACACTAACAAATCATAACATATTAATTTCATTACTGCCATTATTTTAACAAATTATATTTGATACTCAATTCAAGAAGAGTTAACTACCTATTTTATAAGAAAGTATAGACCAAAGTTCTTTAAATATATCTAGTTCATTAACAACTTGAATAAATTCAATAATAATATAACACCAGACATTTTATAAAATTTATTTCTTAAATTGTGTAAACTCAAAACAATCTTTTCGTTATTCGTCACATTTTGCGAACTGTCCCAGACAACAAAATTTGAATATTGTGTCAAAACTGGTCCTATTTCGGCGTAAAGTACGAACCCCAGGCTCACGACGCCTCTCTGAAATTCGTTGTTTGTTTGCTGTGCGTTGCAGAACGGTAGGCTGTTACAAAGGCGGTGTGTAGTTGGTTCGGTGTGCGCGAACATGGGAAACAAGTGCTTTAAGATGTTGTTCGAGCCGTAATACGACATCATGGTGGGACATCTAGCCGGTGAACATCGTTTGACCGTGTTATATTTAACGCAAACGATGGCCAGGTGTTTGGTGAACAGTAGTGAAGGAAATGTCCTACATGACACCACGTTGTAGGCTCTTTTTTATTTCTGGGAGGCATAGGGTGTTAGTAATCAAATATAAATATTCGTATCCTTTTTGTTTATTGAAGGACATTGTCTAAATTAAACGATAGGTTTAATGTTTCTAAAAATTTTTTTATTGCGAGTATATAAACGTGTAAAGTCTATTTGTGTACATATGGATAATGAAGGATTTATTTGAAAATATTAAAGGTGTCGTTTAATTTAGACAGAGTTCTTTAATAAACGTAGGGGGTACGAATACTTGTTGGAGTGACTATAGTGACTTCTTCAAACACGAGATTCTTCAATGTAAACTGGTAAAAGTTGCTCGATCAATTGTTCTTCATAGATGTCGTTTGTTTCGAGGACTCGTGGCTCGGGACCCTCGTGTTTGCTCTTGAGCACGTCGTCCATTGGTCCTTTTACGTCAGAGGGTTCATTCTGTAACAAGATACGAGTTAACATCGACTGGAAATAGAATTTAGAACAGGAAGATTTAAGGCTTCAGGCTTACCAATATTTATCTTTCATTTACAATTTTTTAAATTAATCATAATATAAATACTGAGAAGATAAGACCATTTTTACTTTTGAAGTTTATTGAGGAAAAAGAGTTTTTATGTTTCTTTAGGATCAAGTTATTTTTTAGGATCATAATTACTAGAATTGTCTATTCAAATTCCTCGAAAATTAAATTGATTTTAATTCAATATTCATTGAGTATGAAATGCTTTGATCAAATTAAATGCTTGCACAAAATGGGCTGCATCGATAACATATACAGTGTGTGCTATGAAACTTCCAACCTGCACCTATGATTCTTCAGAATCAAGTTATTTTTTAGGATCATAATTAATAGAATCGTCTACTCAAATTCCTCGAAAATTAAATTGATTTTAATTCAATATTCATTGAGTATGAATGTCTCTGGTCAAATTAAATGCTTGCACAAAATGGGCTGCGTCGATAACATATACAGTGTGTGCTATAAAACTTCCAATTTGCACCTATGATTCGGTTTTTTTCGGATCGATAGGATTATTAGAATAAATAAGCCTTCCACTTACAGTTTTTCGAAGTCGATTGTACCGCTGATTGTATATTCTCGGCCCGTTTTCACGATACCGTGGCATTTCGCTCGTCCCGTGTAGAATCAATGCAAACGTTCCCATTGTGCCGCTATTCCCTGCTGGACCGATCTGTTCTGGCGCAAGTAAATGCAATCAAACGTTGAATACGTGACAGGTTTAGCAACACTGAATAAATTGGAAACGATTCGTCAATCGTCCTTCCGACGAACGAACGGAAAACATCTGTCGCAAGAACGTAACAGTTGGTTAAGTAATGAAAATTAACGACCTCGTCGCGGATGTCTAGGATCCAGACGCCGCGCGGATCTTCTCCCCACGATGCAACGGACATAAATTTCCACTTCGCGAAACCGGCACTCGAGCTGTCCAATTTTCTAGGCTTCAGGATCTCCACCCTTGTCCCTTGAAAATAAATTGATTGATTGGCCTTATCGATTCTACATTATTTCGCGAGAACGACGTTATCTCCTCTCAAGAAGGATAGTGTGTACGTTCTTCGAAGATGAGGCTCTTCGTTCAGTGCTTTGGAGGAGCGAGATATTTTGTTTAAAATGTTGAAATTAATTCTGAAGTGACTCCATGTTGTAAAAGAAAATTTAGGGGACATACAGTCAGTCCTATAAATATTCGTAACATCTGTGTCTATTGCAAGAATTCGTCTCAATTAAATAACAGGTTTGATGTCACCAAATAAATTTTTCATTATAAAAATATACACGTGAAATGTTTATTCGTGTACGTATTTATAACGAAACATTTCATTTGGACATTTTTCGATAGACATACAAGTACGAATATTTATGGGACTGACTGTATTTCCACTAAAAGAATGAGACATTATTAAAAGTCCAGTATAGAACACGCGCAGACATATTTCTTATGACAAATTTAATTCTGTAAATATTCATAAATATTCAAGACTGTATTCAGAGATATGATCAAACTCAATTCTTGTAGTTCTTCCAGGAATCTATATTTAAAATGTTTCTTTTAGATAAAAGAGTAGAATTTTCACAACAAGAATTATTCAATAAAAGAATGGCAAATTTAATTCTGTAAAATACACAGTAAGTCCCATAAATACTCAAGACTGTATTCAGACATATAATCAAACTCAATTCTTGTAGTTCTTCCAGGAATCTATATTTAAAATGTTTCTTTTAGATAAAAGAGTAGAATTTTTACAACAAGAATTATTCAATAAAAGAATTAAGTGTACAAAAATGAAAGGATGAATTCAATTTTTGGACGGTAGTGCTTTCAAAAGTTTAAATACTGAAAAATTTTAACGGCAAATGAACCATTCATAAATTTCAGATTTTTCGAACACTCGAATTTTATTCTTCTCGCATCAGAAAGAGTAAGCGAAATTTTCTTTTCTGCCAAATAGGTCAGGAAATCGCGTGCTCCTGTTTCTGGTGAACGGAAGCGTGCCTGGACGTTTTTTGAATATGCCCCAATGACCCAACGCACGGGACATGGACTATTAATATATAACAGGTGTCCGTGAAACGTGCTCGGAATCGAACGTCACGACACAATGGTCGAGTTAATCCCTCCTCGGCGACCACGAATTATCCCGGTTGGGGCTGTTGAAGCGAAATCGTTCGCAATCCTCCGTTTTTGTAACGCGTCCAGCTTTCCTTTAATCCTATCTTTCTGAAGAGCCGGCTGCGAATGGGAAGTAATCGTGTAATCGATTGGTAAGAGGAAGTCAAGAGTGGAGTTAAGAGCACTCGGGAGTCAGGGTGAAAGAAATTAAACTTCCGTTAAGGATTTGCTTTTACAGACTCTTCTTAATGTCTCTTTCTCGAACTGTGTCAGAGGATAAAACGAAATATATATTACACAATACGAGTAGATAAGATCACTGCGTTAACTCATTCATTGCCAAGCAAATTTAAAGCGTTTTGCTTTGAGCACCAAGATTTAATACAGATATGTAATCTAGGTTATTATTTTTATAATAAAAAGTGATATTTAATTTGGAGACACGATTTAATTGGAAAAGAATGAAATGACCATAATATTCTTTGTAGAGAACAATTTTTAATCTACAAAATTTGAACTAGAATCAATATAAAATTTAATAATCGAGATAATTAGATAAAATTCAAAGGAATGTTCAACAAAAGAAAGGATAATTTGTAACAATCCTAGCACCTGAATTTTTAAATCATTCGACAGTTAACCCATTCTATGCTAGGCGAATATAAAGAATTTTCCCTCGGCGTCTCTAATTATGAGACATTGCATTCAACGTTGCTTTTCTTAGATTTCAGTTTCAGATGAATCCATCTTCCAACATTGTTCGGTTACGAGATCATAAATCTCGAGTTCCGACTGTTCTACCGCTCCTTGACACGAGGTGAAATCGATTTCAAGGGATGACACGCGGTTCACTCGCATCTGTGTATACTGTAAAAATGTTACTACCAAGTACCAAATATGTAACTGACAAACTGATATTTTAACGCGCAGTTTAATGCATTTTTAAAGTGCTGGCGTATCAGGAATGTCAAATCCGTTCAATTTTGATATGTACTCGACCTTTTTATTATTCTATGGTTTCATTTTTCATTCACTAGGTACTCTTCACTCTCAAATATTTTACATTCTTTTTTAGAAATTTATTTTTTCATGTTTTCTTAATTATTCATCTTTTCATGAATGTATTGGGAAGATATAAGGGAAGAAGTGTCGATTACTTCGAGCATTTAGTTCTACAGGGTGTCCCAGAATTAGTGTGAGAATCATAAATGGGAGATAAGGTAGCTGAGAAAATTCTGAAGAACAATTTCCTTTGCAAAAATGTCGTATGGTGCTTCGTTTTTGAATTATTAACGAAAAACCACCGACCAATCACACCGCTCAAGTAATCAGCCAATACTGGCTCGAGCCAATGCTCTCGCCGCTGAGCACGCGCTATTTAGGCGCTGTGATTGGTCGGTGGTTTTTCTTTAATAATTCAAAAACGAAGCACCATACGAAATTCTCGCAAAGGAAATTATTGTTCAGAATCGTCTCAGCACCCTGTATACAAGCAAATAAAACTAATAAAAATTAAAAACTACATAAAATACAACAGAAGCCATCAACTAGACGTTTAGAATCAAGCTTCGGCGCCAAAGAGACTATTCAATTAAACTCCAGAACAACGCCTGGAATTATCTGTCACGCAGAGTGTACATTCACGATTAATATTTAAACACTGCAAGGCATCTGAAGACCGTTACGCCAATTATATCCCAAGAATTTAGACTCGGAAAGACTAAAGAGTAAATTAGTACAAGGGCGTGGAAGAATTCGGTCGATAGGGACGCGCGAGTTATGCTTTAGCACAGTTTAAATTACTTTCAAGCGCATTTTTCGTCCGGGCTGTCTGCTCGCTCGTAATACACCTCCGCGTTATATTTCTTCTCGACTTTCGTTTCGCGATACGTTCACGGGCAACGAGCAACTTCAAAGCCCGTCAAGCCGGGGCAAATGAAAAGAGCATACCTGAGGGTGCAGCGAGATGCATCTGAAGAGCGCCGCGAAGACTGTACTCGAGGCTGACCTCGATCTCCACGTGTTCCAAAAACGTTATCTCGTTCCCCGTTGATCGGCACTCGTCGCCCACCTCGAATCGCACCCTCCTCGCGTTTCCATAAGCCAGGCTCCTGTCGATTCTAAATCAAACGAAGCGTTTAACTCGCGCGTGCATGTATTACATATTAATCGGGAGTTACATTCGCGTGGCAGCGTCTCTTGTCGATAGAACCGCTTGAAACTTCCTGGAATATTAGCTGTCGACGTCGCATCATGTTCTGGCTTCGACAGTCTATTCCAGGATTTTAAACGTTACTCCCTGGTTGAATTGGATACTGTTTCGTTTGATCAGAGACGATTGATTCGGAAATGTTCTCCTTGGAATGGGTCTCCGAGCATTATTTATTTATAAAAACGAGAATAATTCATTAATATGTGACAGCACATTTTTAGAATGGCCGAACAAAGTGTCGTATTTCGTCGTATCTCGTCGTATTTCGTCGTATCTCGTCATATCTCGTCGTATCTCGTCGTATTTCGTCGTATATCGTCATATCTCGTCGTATCTCGTCGTATCTCGTCATATCTCGTCGTATTTCGTCGTATCTCGTCGTATCTCGTTGTATTTCGTCGTATTTCGTCGTATCTCGTTGTATTTCGTCGAATTTCGTCGCCCGGCCTTTGCACAAATCTTTTTTTAAAATTCCCTTTATCATATATCTTTCAAATAAATATTGTAGAATACATAAATACAGTTGTAGCTTTCATCTAACAATACATAAAATTAATGAGAAAGAGTAGCCAAAAAATAATTGTTAGTGATGTTACAATTTCTACGCGTCTGGTGAAGGTAATCCATTTGTGCAGTGAATTGTAACACTGTCACAGTGTTACGATTAAACTGTGGGTGCTAATGGAAATTTATATTTTTATAGATACAGATGCAGCACAGAAACACGAATTAAATTATATTTTAGACACACGTGAAGAACAGAAAGTTAAATACAGTTATGTTTCGTCCAATTTCTTTTTAATTCGAGGATTTTAATGCGGAGGACTTAGTTCTGAATAGAAAACGTGTCATGGGAGAGACTACTACTTTTTTTTTCTGAAAGGGCGCCAACGTGCGAGGAACGTACGAAAAATCCTCGAGTCGTTCCACTTTTTTCGACTGCCTCCATGACGGTGCTGTAACGAATAGGTGAAGTGCTCTCTTCGGCATGTTGAATTTAACGACCTAAACTCACCGAGCTTTGATGCGCTTTTTAAAGAAACAAGGACAATCGGAGGGTCGCTCCGGGCTCTCGCTGCAAGAAATTTAAAGTGTCCTTAGCGCCGAACCGCGCAAATCGTCCTCGTCTCTCTCTTCCTGTCGAAAAACGCGCCTTGAAAAGTTCAAGAAAGACGAGTTATTTGAATTCGTGTTTTCTTGAACTTTTTGTTCGCCGCTTTCCATCAAAAGATCCGCAGTCTAGTTACGAATCACTGCGAACCGTTCGAATATTCGTCGTTTAAAGCACCGTAGGGAATCACGATTCTATCTGTGGTAATCCAAATGGACCGTGAGAGGTAAATCCTACCTGTGCGGTGTTTGCATGTGGTGAGTTCGGATAAAGTGAACTATGATCGATTAACGAACGCGAATTCTCTGGACGAATGGTGGTCCAACATAAACGATTCACATTCGACAATAACGGAAAGCGAATCCAATCCTTGAAACGAAACAAACGTTACATGGTATTTTCCTGATCTGATTTTTCTCTTTTTTATTCAATATGTTTTGAACAGTTGTATAATAGTTATGGTTCCTTTTTTTTTAATTTAATAAACTGTTAAGCAGGAGCACTGGTCGACAGCTTATTGCGGAAACTATTAATCCGATCGATATGATTCAGGTTTATTCAGAAATTACGCCATTTTCTTATTTTTTGAATTTTGAAAAAATCATTTTATGCTATAAACATCTAGTTCAAGAAAATTGTTAGATTTTCGATCTCAAATATACCCAGTGGTCAGAAACCTGCCAACCAGTCACCTGTGTTTCTTCTGTTTTGCAGAGGTCATAATAATGCCATTTCTGGGATATTGAAAAAACATATCGAAAGTTTTGGAGTGTTTCCTTATAAACCTTTTGTTGAATACACCTCTCTTAACACAGTGAATACGAATGACGAGATATTTTGTCTTTATTCTATCTCAAACTAAATTACGATTCAAAATGTTTGTTATTCCTAGACGATCAACCTTTATTTATTCTATCTGAAACTAAATTTAAATTCAAAATGTTTGCTATTTCGAAACTATCAACCTTTATCTATTCCATCTATCAATTTCATTTGGAGAAAAGCAATAACTGTTATTCCTGTCTTCATCATAAAATAAATAACAATAGACTACCAATCTTCATCCATTCCATCTACCAACTTCAGGAAGCCGAACGTTGAGGTTGAGTGACGAGATAAGACGAAGTACGACGAAATACGACACTTTGTTCGGCCATTTTAAAAATGCGCGGGCCCCGGAAGCGCGTTCTCAACTACATCTTCCACCTTAGTGTATTTCTTCGATGTTCTATGGAAAATGTACCCGTTACTGCGAATATGCGCAAGGTAAGAGGAATTCGGATGCAATTTCACTTACATTCTGGCGACGTCCACTTTGCAGATGGTTTTGTCCGGCACGGTGGTCCAATTGGAACCCGCGGCGACCAGCGCGTACGCGTTCATAAGTCCGAAGCCGAAACGTGAGTTGAACCAAAATCCAGCGGAGTTTCGGAACCAGCCTGGATTCTCCCTGAAAGTTGACGCAATTACGGGGCTTGCTGGCGCGAATGAAAGAACGACCGGCGTAAAATGAAACCGTTTCCGACGAACTGCGGAGTAATCTTTTTTTTTTTTACACGCAGCCAGGAAACCTATATTCCGCTTCGGCGTGGAGCGGTTAATTTAACTTCGTTTCTCCTTCAAACGATCGCATTTCCTCTTTCGAATGGCCCTGGACCCATCAAGGTGGACAGTTTGGCATAGATTGCCACCGAAATAAAATAACGGATTTATTCGTTGTTCAAAAGTATCCTTGGTGGATTGAAAAGGCTAGGAATTTTTAGAATAAAGTCAATTATATATTTTTTAATATTATGTATTATATGGTGAAAAATGCTATGAGGCGATGAAATGGGTGGGTAGTTACGAAATAAATATACCCCGTTACACAGCTTATGGGATATTTTTCTATATTTTAATATCTATTGGTTGGAACAATTAAAAGTGGAAAACGGAAAGTGGAAAGTGGAAAAGTGATAAAGTGCAAAAGTGTAAAGTGTAGATCATTAGCCCTGTGCAGTCCAAATTTTCTGATTTCAGTACATTTTTGTCAGATTCCAATAGTCTCAAAACAAAAGAACCCTTGGAGAACCTTGAAGAAATTTTCATTAACCCCTTGCAGTAAAAATTTTCTGATTTCGGCACATTTCTGTCGGGTTTCAATCATTTCCCATAAAATTTTTACCTCGAAGAGATTTTCATTAACGCTTTGCAGTCCAAATTTTCTGATTTCAATATTTTCTTTTGTTGAGTGACAGCAATTTCTGAACAAAATTTTTACCTTGAAGGGATTTTTATTAACGCTTTGTGCAGTACATAAGAACGCAAAGGGTGAATATAAGCCCCACAGCGACCGCGTTAATATCGTTATTAATTAAGAAGTAACGGAGCAAACGAGAAATATGTTTCGAAAGAAGTACCCAACGAGAGGTAACAGACAACACAATCGAGTGGTAAGGAGCAGCGACGGAACAAAACTAAAGGGTTGAATGGCGCAGCCACGTTGTGACTCTCAGCGACGATCAAGAAAAAGGCGACCGACGTGTTATTTTTACCAGAGAAGGCACGAATCCTTGCTTCCTGTTCGTTTCACCTCAATTACTGTTTCCCGTTGAACCGACGCGACCTACATTCCCATTTGCCGCGTAGCGAATAAGGATGACGCGATACTTTAATCCACCGTGATTCGCAATGTCCCGAGAAGAGAATGCGCGATCGACTCGTTTCCCATCGTCGCCAGAGAGCTTTCTCTGCGCTCAGATGAACGCTGTGAAAGGTTTTCCAGCGGCGAAAATCTATCGAAACCGCGTTCTTTGAATTGATCACGTGGCAATTGTCCCACGTGAATAAGGAAGAGATTGTGAAATTAAATTAAGATTCAAAATGTTTGTTATTCTTAGACTATCAACCTTTTTTCCCTGTGGGTCGGGGAACAGAATACGCCCACAGTAATCCCTGCTTGTCGTAAGAGGCGACTAAAAGGGACAGGCGAGACCGGGGGCTGTGGCACCCGCGGTCAGGTGGGGAGGTATTCACTCCCCACCGGAGATGGCACTCCTCCCTTCATTGGAGGGGAGAGGCGCGGGGGGGCACCGGTAGCGTTCGTAAGAGATCCCGGTGCCCCTCACCAATGCGCCGTGGCCGGCCATCGTGAGGTTTTAGTGGGTATTCCCCTTGATATGAAATCAAGGGGCGAGTCCCACACTACCCCCTCCTTATGAGGGGGCGTGCGTAAACGCATTTCCTCACGTAAAAAAAAAAAAAAAAAAAAAAAAAAAAAAAAAAAAAAAAACTATCAACCTTTATCTATTCCATATATCGATTTCAATTGGAGAAAAGCAATAATTGTTATTCCTGTCTTCATCATAAAATAAATAACAATAGACTACCAATCTTCATCCATTCCATCTACCAACTTCAGTTAAAGAAATGGAATAATTGTTATTCTTGTCTTTGCCATAAAATAATTTCGTTTCGTTGGAATGAAACTTGCTAATCAGACGATAATGGAAATCGTAGTCTTACCTGAGGGGACTGTACTCCGAGGTCCACACAATGAGATGCTGCACATCCCTCCACGTTAGATTCTCGCTGTAAGAATAACAAGCAGGTTATTCCATCCGCGTGGATACCGCAGGAAAATATTTGCTTCGTACTCTCGACACGGGGTCTCGTGTGGAATGTATTAATTAATTCTCAGTGATCAATTCGACCGAGGAATGTTTTGCGGTTATTAATTTAGTATATTACTAATGGCATCACCTTATGTGAAACCACTACTATTATATTTTTCTTAAATTTTCACTTTTTCATCAAAATTAGTTTAAAGTCAGAGTACGATTTTATTTTCTAAGAGCGATAATCGTTCCTCTCTTAGGAATGCATTAGAATAAAATGTTATTCATATCTAAACTGTAGATGTTTATGCATTTACAGAAATTTAAGCATGTATTAAATATAATTAGAATATAATGTAATATAATAATATAATAATATATACATAAATTTATAAGAATGTGCACAAATGCAAGAATATATCAAACATCAAGATACATGTTATACCATTTAGAAAATAGGACTGATATCTAAACTGCAGATGTTTATGCATCTATAGAAATATGTGAATGTATATAAATATAATTATAATATAATATAATATACAAATAAATTTATAAGAATGTGTACAAATGCAAAAATTCATTTACAACAAATTCACATACATAGATTCAAGTTTAATTTCTTTCTCCATATCTATCGAAATATAAATTTGCATAAATACCGACAGTCCACTTGCATCACGTCCGAAATGTACGTAAAGGTACCAACGGAGCGAACGAAGAGCGCATTCGTTAATGATTGAAAACAACATCGACGCGCGATCCAAAGTTTCGCAATCTAGTGCGTGTAACGTGGCCGTTCGTCGAGAATTTTTTCGCGAGCCGGGGTTGCGACGATAACTTTTTAATCGGGTCTTACGGGACCTCTTCCCGGGCACGGGAATGAATATATTCGCGATGCTTTTACATCGCGGGATTTCGAATTTCCGGGTAACAACGTTCCTCCGCGAGTGAAAAAGGGATTATAGAATCTTCCGCGTAGAAATATTCAGAAGCTTGAAAGAATTTCAATTTAGCTCGGAGCTGCTTCAACTTCCGCCCGTTGCCGCCCTGATCGAGAATTCTCGAAATCTTCGAAACTGCTTGAAAACTCGACGTTGGAAGCTTAATCGCGGCAGGTTCTTCGGCGAGGCAAATAAATCTAATGACTCTTCTTTCGAAACGGATGAACTCCGTTGTAAGTATGATAAAGGCTGAGTTAGAGAGGAAAAGTTTCGAGAAAGAGGCTCGAGTTAACGGCGGTCGAGTTTCGTACTTTACTTGCAGCGCCAGCGCCAGTATTCCCGCGGCTAATGGCGCGGATGCGGAAGTGCCCGTGTGTCGCGTCGTGCAGGTGTTCCTCAAGTCTGTGGTCGCCTGAAAGCACGGAAACGGAATCCATTGAGTTATTTCGTTGCTCTGCTAACTCCATTCCGGCTTAATTCGTTATCCGGAAGTCGGGACAGAATTTGCCTTTAATTATTCCCGACCGTTACACAAATTCTCAAAGTATTTACGTGTTATTCGGTTGTGTACACGTCGGTTTCAACAACGCTGCGAGGTATTATGCGAATAACTACCGAGGTATAGCATTTACATTAGGCGTTGGACGTTTTGCGTAATATGCTATGGATTATGGAACGAGGGTTGTTCGGAATACTCTGTCTGTTCAACTTGCTAGAATTTTTATTCACTTGGGGAGTGTATTCGGTTTGAATAAAATATAGTTTGGTAATGTTATTGTAGTTTCTACCTTCTGGATCTGTTCTACTCGGTCGAATTTGTGTTTAATTTTTCCTTGATGGAGATCTCTGTATTTTGGAGGGTTATTTTAATTATCTTTAACATACTAGAATTTTTATTCGGTTGGTTCAGTTAATTAATATAATAAATGTATTTTCAAAGTGTAACTTACTATCATCTGATCGTGATAAGCACCGCTGCTATACGTGGTCGCCATGGTTGCAGCACAACTTTCGCCGTACCATGGAAATCTTCCGGTTTGGCTGGCCGAGCCCACAGCGATCGTGTAAATGCTTCCTACGTACCCATCGCATCCACAATTGTCCCCTTTGGAGCCACCGTTTCCGGAAGCCCACACGTAAATGCTTCCCCTCCCTTCACGTCCCTAAATAATGGAAGCAATGGACGCTAAAATTCCATGCACAAATATAATAATCCTTTTGTTTATTTTCTCTTGTAATACTATAGATTCTTCTTGAAATCGGAATGCATTCGAAAATTTCTACTAACGTCAAATTTAGTTTACAGACAATTTGTGACTAGATAATCAAATATTTATTCTTTTCATTTGTAAATCAAACATTTACACACAAACATCTTAATGTTACAAACATTTTAATTGATTTAACATGTTATATTTCATTAATATCTTGACTAATTTGAAATACTTGTCTCTGTTGTTAAGGAACAAATATTTCACTTTATTTATTGTGTTATTTATGTTTGTTACTTCAAGGATATCATTCAAATTTATTCTCTTTGACATGTAATATCCAGAATGAATTATTTTTAGTTCTTCTGGACTTCCTGACTTCTCTTTTAGCCTGTTCGCATCAAACTTTGTAAAACTACACTTTGTAAATTATTTTAAAAATAAACAATTACTTAAATCCAAACAAAAAATTAATTTCCTTATTTTCTTTAACATTTAATAACCAAAATGAATGTTCTCAGTTCTGGGCTTTCTGACTTCTCTTTTGAACTGTTCACATCAAACTTTGTAAAACTACACTTTGTAAATTATTTTAAAAACGAACAAGTACTTAAATCCAAACAAAAAATTAATTTCTAGATACAAACCACCCTAACGCCCCTTTCTATCGCTTCCGTGGCCAGTCTACCGGGTGCCTCCAAGCTTCTCCCGTCGTCCGCGGGTCCCCAGGAGGCGGTGTAAATATCCACCGCTTCGGGTTTGTATCCGAGCGCCTCGCCCTCGACGCGATCGTTCACCACGCCGTCGAGGAGTTTGATCCCGCCAACGGAGGCCTCGAACGCGACGCCCACGCCGCATTTCCGGTTGTTTGCCTCCATCGCTATTTCCCCGGCGCACCTCGTCCCGTGACCGTTCATCCCTTGGGGGTGTTGTCGTAGCAACGTGTGAAAAGGGCAATGCATGATCGAACCGGGGGCTCGGAGAAGAAGTAAACACGACTCGCGATGCCTCCAGGAATTTTCCGTTCCAGAGGATCGCGTATCGTGTAACATTCACGCGAAGTCAGTTGTAAATTTTTTAGCGCTGTTTAATGTTGAAAACGTCCGCGATAGGGGAATTGTAGGAATTGTAGTTCCCGTTGAGACTCGCGAAATGCGTTTGGCTGAGAAATTTTAGATTTAAATGGTAGCTGGGATGAAAAAGAGCTCTGGGAGTTGTGTTGTATTAACGGCAACAGATGGACTGGACCATTTGTGACCTAGTTTATATCGAGACTGATTTAACACGTTCGTTAGCAGATTCATGCCCTTGAAAATTTCTACCGAGATCAAATTTTGCGGACTATTGGAAATTGCAAAGTGAAACATTTATTGTGGTATTTAGCTTTGCAACTTTGTCAAAGTTCAAGTATTTTATTTAAATAAATTTTCTGGACACTTAACTTTCAGAATTAATTTTTTTTTAAATTTTTCAGTGACCCTTGTTTCCATTGTTGATCATAGAAATTGATTGAAGTGTCGAACAGTGATGCATGACATTGTAAGGTTGGGTCCAAAGGGACTTTATACTTATTATGCAAATCTTATAATAATTAAATGCTCACCTGTTACCTCGTATCTTGGGAGGGGGTCGTTGTCTCCCTCGTTTACATCGTAGCTAATGTATGGATCCTGTGAAAGTTTTACAATAAATATAAAAATGTGTACATGGCAAGATTATTATTGATCAGAAAAGAATTTATTAAACATAAAGCTTTCAAATTAGAAAATCTCCTAGAAGGTTTCAAAAACTGCATCGATTCCAAGGGGTTGAATTTTAAGTAACCTGTAGAATGCAAAGGGTCTTACAATAAATATAACAATGTGTACACATTGCAAGATTATTATTGATCAGAAAAGAATTTATTAAACATAAAGCTTTCAAATTAGAAAATCTAGAAGGTTTCAAAAACTGCATCGATTCCAAGGGGTTGAATTTTAAGTAACTCGCCCTGTCATCTGTGGAGTGCACAGGGTAGCTCGAAGCAAAATTATCCATACTCACATAGTTGTTCCGTAGATCGTCGTGCGTGTACTCCAGTCCATCGTCCAAGACTGCGATCCTAACGCCACGACCAGTTATTCCCAGTCGGTAGAGGGGTAGAACGTTCAAGTCGAGCTTGGGGAGAACTTTGTTCGATCGCGTATCTTGCTGCAGCAGTTGATAAAGAAACATTATCTTATCAAGCGTTGGCACCATCGAACACTTCATCAACTTTCCAAAATACAACTTTACCGACTATCGATTCTCTTCTATCGGCGTTATCATTATAAAAAAAGACAGAATCGTGGGTGCATAGTTCAGACGTATTGATTTATTACCAAGTACCACTCTTGATCCCAGAGTTCGTCGTTGAACATCAATTTCGGGTCGTCGGGATCGTCGGGCAAAAATTCGTTCCATTCTTCGCTGTCCTCTATGGAGTTTGAGCGATACCGATCCACTTCGAGTCTCTTGTCTCTTATCAGAGGCTTCTCCGATTCCCAGCTCGCAAATGGCACGTGATCGCGTTTGTGCCGCTCGATCACCTGCTGCTGATCCGCCCAAATAATCTACCAGGAAGAAGAATCGTGTCAATAGAATTTTATAGAGACCCTGTTCTATTGGAAACCCATTGTTCTTTAGGAGTAACGGCGGCAAAAAGAATCTCGAATACATGTGTTTTCCTTGGTGATGAACCATCGGTTACGCGGGACACTCAATTCAGCAGGTTTCATTTCGAAGGAAATATGAGAACCATTTGCTGGAGCTTTTCAGTGGTGTGACTTGGATTCGAATGAACATTGAAATAAAATTTGTTGTACACTTGAAATATTTTTCTAACAAGAATTGAAATTAGTTAAGAAGTCAAATTATTTTTCTAATAGAACACTTGAATTATTTTTCTAACAAGAATTCAAGTTATTTAAGAATTATTTAAGATTACTTTTCTAACAGAAATCAAATTTCTTTTTGGACTGAAGAAGCCTAATTATATAAACACTTGAATCATTTTTCTAACAAGAATTCAAATTATTTTTGTAACAGAAATCAAATTTCTTTTTGGACTGAAGAAGCCTAATTATATAAACTCTTGAACCATTTTTCTAAGAAAGAATTTCACTTCGAGTAGTTTCGTGCAAACATAAATTTTAGCGATTCTTCCAAAATAACAATACTTTTTCGAGAACTTGGGACGATTACCTTGACGCTGGAATTGAGTGCTTTGGTCGCGCGAATCCCGCCTCGCTTCCTGTGACCGCAGCTGTCGTCCTTAATCCATACGTACGTATCTTTGAATCCCAGGACCTGAATCAAAAATACACGAAAAATTCCAGAAGGCTTCTCCCGCCATATTCGACTGGAATCGTTATTCCCTCGAGATTATCGTCGGCGAACGCGTTCCAAACAACAACAGTTACACGAGGCCGGCGGAAATATTGCTCGATAAAAATTTAAATTAACACGGCGCCAATATTGGATATCCCATGCGCAATATTGGGTTTCGTTTGACTCATCTTGTTGCAATTTTGTTCGTTTCCAATTTAACAATTGCTGGAAACGATACTGCGCCGCGCGGACGGGGGAGGGAATTTTTGCGTGAAAACGTTATCAACGGAAAGTAGGCTTATCGGAATTTATCGGACCGCTATCGGGAATTGTAATATCGGTGAATGGATAAAAGTTTCTGTCAAGTTTGTATTGCTAATTCGCGAATGTTTACGTGTGGAGTGAATGCGTTTAATCTACACGATGATTCAGTCAAGGATATATACTTACAAATCATTCAATTAATATGGGTATTGATAATAGGATTGTATGTCATTTTTGTTTTTCAAAAGTGAAATAAATGTAACTAATTCTTTTCGGTACCACGATTTTTAATACCGTGCAATAGTTATTCTGCAAACTTTAACTGTGGCCTGTTCCAAAATCTAATTCTAATTCGAAAATCTTTTCAAAATGTTTACCAAATTATTTAAGAAAAATTGCCATATATAAAATTAAACTCAGATACTTTGAAATCATTAAACTAATATGGGTATTGATAATAGGAATGTATGTCAATTTTCTTTTTAAAAATTCAATAAATCTATTCAAAATGTTTACATTCAATTAATATGGGTATTGATAATAGGAACGTATGTAATTTTTCTTTTCAAAAGTTAAATAAATGTAACTAATTCTTTTCGGTACCACGATTTTTAATACCTTGCAATAATAATTCTCCAAACTTGTCCTGCTCCAAAACCTAATTCTAATTCAAAAATCTTTTCAAAATGTTTACCAAATTATTTAATCAAAATAAGCATATGCAAGATTAAACCCATAATAAATACAATATTGTCGAAATTCCCTCAGAAGAACTCCGAGCCGTCAACCTCTGTGATAGACACCCACCCTTTAGAGTCCCTAATCGCTACTAGTCCGATTAGAAGCTGTTGACGATGGAGAACTCAGTCGCGAGCAGTTTGCCCGTGAAGGCTACGCGAAGTAAGACAATTTTACCCTCGATTGGTGAGCGGTTGCACTGTCCCCTTAAATCGAGCACCCTTGCTGCTCGCGCGCCAAGGGTGGCCCACCGCGTCATTCATTCATCCATTGTTTTATTAAAGTAACTAAATAAAGCTATTACACTAACGTTTGCTTATTAACAATATACAAATTTGTCTCATGCCTAATAATACACTTTTTCTTCACTCTTTCGTTTCAAGGTACACATCCATTTTGGTTTTATATATCTATGCTACTTACTTTCTAAAGCAACATACTCTAAAATAACAGCCTAAAATAAGCCCATAATTATGAAAGTAGTCTAAGTCAAAATTAAAAAAAGAAATGAGTTTATCAGTTATTTTACACCACATTATTTTAAACTAAATCAACTCGATATATTTTGTTTTCAAAAATTATATGACTTTCATAATTATAGGCACATGTATGAAAAAAAAACTCTTAACTTCTAATTAGACCTTTGTAAATTTATACATAGACTAGAATAATGCAAGCCACCGCGTCGCGACGTTTTCAGCCCTTCGAACGTTCGAAAGGGACGCTTAGACCAGGAGAGCACGAGGAGATAGTTGGTCTGCAAACAGGGAGAGAAAGAGTGAGCCGAATGGGTTTCGGGGGACCGACCCATCGAACGTCTAAAACGGCGTATCGTAACGTTATTATTATCCAGCGCCACGTGGTGTTTTTGTACGGCATCCGCATGTGTCGTTCCTCTTCTATGGGAGGGGGACCACCTGGCCCGATTCACTCATGGAAGAAGCCACGATATTTCCGTAACGACCGTACCTCGTGCCTTTTTATTTCGATCCACCTCCTGGCACTCGGATTTTCTGACTACGTGACTCCTGATAGTTTATCGATCCGCGTTCTCCTCCCGATGACTGTACCCACGCTCGTGTTACACGATATCGCGCGACGCGTGGAAGTACGTGCGCGAGTACTGATAATTACAGGTGCAGCGAAGAATTTAAAAATATTTAACAAATACTGATTTAGTATTTTTTTAAATTTAGATAAACGTGGCACTCGAGCTTAAGTTAAGTTACTCAATCTATTTTAACCCCTTCAGACCAGAATGATTCTTTTTCTCGTAACTAACGTAATTCAATTTTTAGTGTTTTCAAATATATGAACTTCTTGGTTTTAGTATATAAATATTTTTTTCAATTTTGTGTCGTCGATTCTGGACGCCAGGTCCGAAAGGGTTAATTATTATTTTATTGACTCAGGGAGCCAATTTGAATTTCTTTCGGCAGTTTTCTTTAGCGAAACACGTAAATTTATTTACAGAAACATGTGTTCGAGAATCGTTGCAGTGAAGCATTATATGTAACGTTACGTCAGCGTAATAAATTCTAGAATTTCATATTATCGATACACTGGCTTTCTATGAATGTTGTATGCGTCCCAAACGACGCGAGCGTTAATTATAAATATCACAGTGGACTGTGGATTACGAGTGTCGCGTAAAATCCAATGCGTCTGTTCGTTAAATTTTGATGTATATCTCCTCTTTCCGACGTAATCTCATATCCTGTTGCATCGCGTTAGACACTTTCATGTTTACGCTGTTCGCTTGAATATCACGGTGAAAGGATTCGTAAAATATTCCAGAACAAAAAAATTACAATGTTATAAATTTGCAGGAACGAGACTTTCCAGATGATTTTCATTTTCCTACGTTATTGGATGAGTTTCCACTTCTAAAAAGGAAAATTACCATTGAAACAATTAGGGGGACGTTTCTTTTACATTAAATTCAAACAAATATAATCACGAATCAACTTTGCTATTAAAAAATTCAGTAGTAGCAATTTTATGCGTAATTTAGCTAAATATGTTACATAACGACATGCTGTGATTTTCTCCATTTTTTCTGATTATTATTATTATTGTGCAAATTTTCAGTACCTGATCGAAAACAATGAATTGGTCCACAGCGAGCTGATAAATAATAAACAAGTTACTTTCCGGTCCTAATACGCGAAACGCTCAGAATTTGCCAACTTCTCTGAAATATCTTCAGCAAACCAAGGCCAGGGACAACGGAAACCACCCCTTGTCACACGGTTCGCCCCCATTACGAGTTTCGATAGTCCCGCAATCGACACGGCCGACCGCCCGATAACTTTCTACATTAATTAACAATCGAAGACATTTTAATGCATTCGCGTCCGCGAGAACGCGATAACGCGCCAGGGAAATCACGTGCAATTTAATTGTCGCAAAGCTCTCGCGAGTTCGACCCCTTCCCGGCATCGCGATACCGTCGGATATCGCGTGGTCGCGCGATAGGCTCAAGAGCGACCCTAATTTTCGCGGAAACACAATAGCGCGGGAAACAAAGACCGGAGAAATCCGCGGCGAGCGTTATGAAACAATAATCCTGCATCTGCCACCTCCGGGCCCGTCCTCCCGGCCTCCCTCGATCGTCCACTCGCGAAATAAAAACGCTATAAACCGGTATCCATTATATTTCCAACGTATTCAGCCAGAGGGAACGCGTTCGATCGCCGCTGCCGACGAACCGAACGATAAACGACTGAATATCTCCTCTATCGCCTGGATACATGGTCCTTTTTTTTTTTTGGTTCCATCGTTTTGTTCACTTTTTTTTTTATGCACAGTTTTGGGGCACCGGATAAACGATCGATGGACGGGACACGCGAACGAATCGCACGCGGCGTAAGCAGCTACGGATTTTTATCTACGCATCGTGCTATCGATGATATCACGGTTTCCGGCGAGCAGGAAGTCGAAAGCGCTATTTACATCCGTAACATGATTTATTGGCTGGGTATTGTTCGCCTGGTTGGTTGTTATCGGGCTGAAGTCCCGGCTACGGAAAGAATTTTGCTACTTTTTCGGGAATTATTATTATTATGGTAGTTTTTCGATGTATTGTTCGTGTGTTTATCAATGTATTTCTTTGATAGGTTTGAAAAGTAGCAGTACTGTCTGAGTAGGTTCAGACCTAGGTTTTTGTTGGACGCGTTCACGCGAGAAAATTCATTTAATGGGAATTTTAAGTTACATGGTGTGGAATGTGATGAAAGTGTTAATCCATATACTGTCTACACGGAAATACTGTCTGAGCACGTTTAGACCTACTTTTTTGTTGGACATTATCACGCGAGAAAATTCATTTAATGGATATTTCAAGTCACACGGTGGGGTATGTGATAAAAATGTTAATCCATATACTGTCTACACGGAAATACTGTCGGAGCACGTTTAGACCTACTTGTTTGTGGGACACTATCACGCGAGAAGCTGTAATTAACAATATTTTATAATTTACACCCTGAAAATTCATTTAATGGTTATTTTAAGTAACAAGGTGAGGTATGTGATAAAATTGTTAATGCATATACTGTCTACACGGAAATACTGTCTGAGTAGGTTTGGCGTAGTTGTTGATTGGGGAATATTGAATACTGTTAGATACAATCCCCAACTCGTAATGAGATATATGATAAAATTGTTAATGCGTATGCTGTCTACACTGAAATACTGTCTGAGTAGGTTTGGGGTAGTTGTTGGTAAAAGCAGAAATATTGAACACTGTTAAATAGATTAGGTGTACAAATGAATAATCGAAATTATTTTAAGCAGTATTAAAATCAATTTTAAAATCAATTGATTTTCCCTCCCTTTTGCGGCTATATAGTGTTGACATATTGCTATTCAAACAACAGATAATTTGGCGTAACATAACCTCCAAGAATATTCCGTTTAGTAGAGTCGAAAATGGCAACGGATAATGGCTTGACGACTTTATCGTGTCCAAAGACGTATCATTTTTCCGAGATGGAATTCATCAGCTGCCTGAAAGATGGCTTAAAGTTGTAGAAAGTAACGGCGAATACTTTGCTTGAATAGTTCAATTTTCTTTCTTTTAAAATAAACCTTGAATGTAGCTGAAAAATTTGGATTATTCATTTGTACACTTAATAATTTCTTAATAATTTTAATATTAAAATTCTCTTCCTCGTGATGCACCGTGTCTATCCCAAATAGGTCGCAGAACCGTCGAAACCGAAACGTCGTTTCCTATTCACCGTTTAATTTAATAAACTAAGACCGCTCGAATTGTCGTCCGTCCCGATCGTGCCATCGACCAAACCAGCTTCGCGTATTTGAATTAATAATTTCCAGCTATGAATATTTATTCACGATTTCAGCGGTCATTTCCATGTTACGTCGCTTAAAATAACTCGAAGACGAAAGGGAAACGCGTACGTGCCGGTATCCACGGGAGCTTAATTCGCGCTCCAATACCTCGTCGGAGAATGTCGATTCGGCGTGCGGCTTTTAGCGAATATTTACACGCGCCTGGTCCGCGACGTTTCTTCGTTGGTTCCATCACGGTCCCGTTCGTTTCCAGAACGCGAGAAGCACCCTCTCAACTTACTTTCCCATCAAGGTCGACACCGTCATCCGCGAGTGTCAGCCGCGGCACGTTCGGCGACGCCTTAAATTCCAACGCGGGAGCACTTCAAACTCGAATCCGTCCGTTACATGATAATGGCTTCGTTCCCTCCGACCCCGTGGCAATCGAGGTTCCGCGCTGTCCAAAACTACCCTCGAGACGAGGCACCTCTTCCCTGTTTGTTAACCGCCCCCCGAAAATGGCGGCGTACGTGAGAACGAGGGATGGGCGCGAGAAATCAGAGGCGCTCATTACTTCGCGATCACCGATTCGTCTTATCAGCCGGTCGAATTACGCTGGAACGTCTCCCCTGCGGGAAAGTCGGAGAGACCGAGGCGATCCAGGTCGGTTTGTAACAGTCTTCGGGCGAACGACTGATTCCACCAAACCGAGGAGAAAGAGACGCCGGATGAAGGAAGAGGGAGACGGAGGGAGTATTTTCGCAGTCCATTTGTTTTGATCGGATTTCGAACTGTCTCTGGTAATCCCGCGACAGTAAGCTCCCGCAGGCGTCGTCAGATTCCAATGAAAACCCTAACGCCCCCATCCGCTGCGGAACAGAGACACCTTTCGTCGTGTTCGTGCTAGGACCACACCTTCCACGTGGATTTCTGCCTCGTTCCTCTCTACGAGCTGTTTCTGCTGTCACTGTTTTCGGGAATTTATAGTCACTCCTATAAGTATTCGTACTATTGAAAAATTGCTACGTGATTATTGAAAAAATTTCTTTAAATTAAATAGTAGGAAAATGTTTCCAAGTGTACGTCCGTATAAATATGTTGATGTATATATAAATATACATATAAATTCCATTTTTCATTTTGCCATACAAATTAGAGATGTGAATTTGAAAAAAATATCAGCTTATAGGGTATGATAAGACGAAACTTTTTTCTATTTACCGTTTATTCGTACGACGTTTAGTTTCGGAAATAAAAATTGAAAACTTAGAAGACTCTTTGAAAAACTAGCAATTCAATTTTTGCAACGGACTTATAACTTTTCAATTTTTATTTTCGAATCTAAGCATCCCACGAATAAACTGTAATTACAAAAAGGTTTCGTTGCATCATTCCCTATAAGCTGATATATTTTTTTAATTGATTTAACGAATACAAACGTTTCTCTGAGTCAAAGGGTTAACGAGAAGCAAACTGATTTTCGCATCGCTCCCATGAAAGAACATTTCCCGAGACGAACAGTCTTACAAGATGGCGAACACGATCACCTCCGTGCAGCGATAATGCGCCACAGAAATGCGCAAAATTTCTCCCCTTTCGGGCCGCAGAGCTCGTAGGAAATTCCACAAATTTCGTAGAAATTGCGCACGGATCGTGTCATTAGGCTCCCCGGGGCGATAATCGCTTGTGTATCGTTTAACGTCGTTGCGGTTCCCTCCTGAGAACGCTTTATTGAGCCGGGCTGCGTGCGTGTTGCTCGAGATTTCGCGTTCCCCGCCACTTGCGGACTGCAAATTCAATTATGTACATTGAATGCGGCGCAGGGTGGAAGTTTCGTTCGGCGAAGGGTCGCGCAGCTCGCATCACGGATCCCCGAACAGCCAGATCTCGCTGTTTAGTCGAGCGTTTGCACGTCGATATCTAACTGGGGAATGTCTGTGGCAATAATGATAGCATCGGTTTGCTTGTACAGACGCGGGACCGTAAACAATCTCCAGGATGGGAACGGAACATGCACGGGCAAATTACGCGCGGGTGTATTGCGGGCTATGCAAAAAAAAAGAAAATTGGAATTGGAGATGTGCAGATGTTGGCGAAGGAGGGAAACAAGTTGAAGAGGAATGTTCGCGTTAACATCTTCAGACCTGGCGTTCACAGTTAAGGACACGAAATTTAAAAGTTATCGTTTAGGGCGAACGTTCTTATTTGTGGAAATGAAGAAAGACCAGTGTTTCTCGAAAACTAAGGTATTAGGATTTTTGTTTTTATTTTTTTCCATACTAATTTTAGTTCAAGCTAAAAATTAAATTACATTAGTACGAGGAAAAGAAATAATTCAGGACTGAAAGGGTTAGGTCTAAAAATGAAATTACGTTAGTAAGAGGAAAAGAAATAATTCATGTCCAATTTGTTATAGGAAGAGTATATATCTTTTCCGTGACGTGATCACAAACTCTCCCTCAGATGGTCTTAAATCTTCAAATTCGAAGGCGTCGTCTTTTCGAGCCGCAAATGATTGATCTTCGAGTTGCATCACGTGGAATATCATAAGAATCGTAATAAGAAGCACCGAGGATCAATCATTTGCGGTTCAAGAAGAGGACGCGTTGGAATTTGGAGATCAAAGACTATCAGAGGTTTATTGACACATTGCCAGAAAATATCTCGAAAGTTTCGTTTCGAAAAGAAGAATATACCCTGTAAGAAGGAAATAACCACTTGGAATATACAGAAAGTCCCATAAGTATTCGTACCCTCTACATATACGTGTGTTACGTGCCGATATTTTCATTTTTATTTTTCTTGATTTCGTCGGCAGGAATGTGTTCGAGATGGTTTACCATCCCGAATTCGTTCTAATCGAACACAAACCTAGCCTTTGACGGTAGTTTATTAAATTCATTCTTGAACAAAGATACACATTCTGCTGGCAGTGCCGCACCTTGTATAAAGTTTTGTAAATATGTTCAATTTGTTAATATTTTAATAGGTTTAGTATTGTAAATATGTTAAATGCGTTGCTTGTTACGAATGAAAGGCGTTAAATCATGTAATGTAACAGTGGCGTATACATGTATAATTGTTGGAAAGAAAAGCACACCGAATATTACCATCGCGTTCAAATATCACGGTTACAGATATCATTGGATGAAGGACATGTAAATATCGCGCATTTAGGTTAAACACAACACTTTACAAAATTTTTGCTAATAGATTCACCTTGTAAGATAAAAATTTTAATACAATTTTAGACAGACACAGGTCAGTTTTTCGTTAAAAGAATTTCATTGTGAAATGAAGAAAATAGAATTTATATAAAGGGAAGATCCAAAGGCTTTCAGATTTCTTCGTTAATTAATTCTCCTTCTGTTCCATTTCTCCTATTATTTTACGAAGAATTAACAAGATCTTGATTGTATCTGCTATCTATACGTCCTCGTCTCCTGCCCAGAAATTTCCCATGGCACCGTGACCAGAAGAATTCGCGTTCCAGGAAGATGTCGGGTACCGGTATGCGCGGTTTACCGTTTGTTTGCGCAGTCAGCGCGCATAGCCGGCATATAATACACCGAAAATTGAATCGGTGAGGGCAATCTTTGGAACTATGCCACGTCAAGCCCGACGTCAAAGTCAAAGTTTTAATTGAAATCAACGTCGTAACCAACGTCACGTGAATTTGGTCAAAGAGAGGGCCGACTAGTTTCATGTACTCGATCTCACTTAACTCTTGAACCTATTAGTGCTGTATCGATTATGTTATGCGTTGGAATTATGTGGCTAACACGCGGCGCTACTCGCAAGTGTGCGCGTAAACTAGTACCTAATTTCGCAGCGATATTGCCCAGGAAATATCGAGGTCACTAATAACATCGTCATACGTCGATCTAATGGAATCGGAACTTTAGAAATGAAACTGCTGTAGAAATTGACAGCGTTGACAAAACTCACGAAGTGCAGCAGAGAGAATCGAGTTCGGAAACATAAAATTCCCGGTCGTCCCCACTATTGGGGGATGTAGTCCTCGAG
>NC_071981.1:1407298-1423004 GCF_026283585.1 Hylaeus volcanicus | reverse complement strand
CATAAAATTCCCGGTCGTCCCCACTATTGGGGGATGTAGTCCTCGAGGGGTCCAAGAGTTCGATCGCATAGTGACCAAAGACACGTCGAGATCGAGGTTTTCCAAGCTATCGGAGATCGAATATCGGAGAACGGCGGGCTTCGGTCGAGATTAAACCTTCGCGAAGGTAGGGTAGCTAACGACGGCACCAGGCGGCAGGTCGCTGTGACATCTGTCAACCCCCGTAACGGCCGAGTTCATTATGGCGTCCAGCGGGGCGCCACGTCATTCATTTCAATTACTAACAAACGTTGAAGCTGAATCGGCGGGCCACGGCCTCGATCATTTGCGAGAGCACGTCAACGATGGCCAACGGGAAGATTCTGAAAGTAGCGACAGCCCTAATCACCGATTAGCAGAATCGTACATGCCTTGTACATAACAAAATTCTAATCTAGATACTTGCTTTACCTACGAAAATCTTATTCGTATGCTATTTAATTATATTATTCATCTCCTGGAACTATTAACACACTTAGGAAATTTGTTTGAACGTCTACAAAATAAAGAGTGATCTCAATGTTTTTTTTCTACGAACAATACTATTCAAAAAGGGTGTAAAAATATTTTTGTACGGGCTTGATAAATATATAAAGAGACGGAGCAATTGCATTGGACTAATTTAAATCGAGAGACTTTAAATCTATTTGTTCTGTTGAGATCGTTAAAATGGGTGCGTGTAGGAGTTGTACGTTATTTAGAATATCCACGGCATGGTGGTTATTAAAATTCATTTCTATACGTTGAGATGTGGTCTACATTACGTGTAATTGATTCTATAAGCATCTCTAGTTGACTTGCAAAATGAAATATAATACATAGTCGATGTTTTAACGATAAATATCAAGAAATTACAATTAGAAAAATATATATTGACGTTAAGATAGCTTCTGTCGAAGTCAGTCTTTTCATTCTTGGCTGCCTCATGCTTAGATAAGGACGTACAGAAATAGTTTCCCCGCGATCTGCGTTCGTACTAAGAACGCGGATATCATTATTCGCTTCATGAATAAAAGATGCGCAGTCGTTCCGAATGTCTGCCATGAATATGGATACCGAAGTTTGATGAAATATATTTGCCGTTGACCCGCTACTTTTCGACAGTTGTCTTTCGATGAAGACGTCGTCGGTGATTTAAAGCGCAACTAATTCCCTCGCGGATAAAATCGATGCGACGTATTAAATATTAACGAAGAGACGAAGCAATTGCATCGGACAAATTTAAGCGAATTTAAATGGAGTGACTTTAATTTTATTTGTTCTGTTGAGATCGATAAAATGGGTGCGTGTAGGAGTTGTACGTTATTTAGAATATCCAGGGGATTGTGGTTATTAACATTCATTTCTATACGTAGAGATGTGGTCCACATCATGTGGAATTGATTCAATAAGCTTTACTTGACTTGCAAAATATAAATATACACAGTCGATGTTTTAAAGATAAATATTAAGATATTTTACTGTGGACAGATCAAATGTTACCCAACTCTAATACAAGTAGATTCTGAATAATGATTCAGGTTTTAGCTTTCTTCTAAACGATATAAAACATTGATACAGTAGAAAATTCAATCTTGGAATGAGAACTACTTTTCGGTGACATTACTTAGTGCAGCCGTGTTTTTCACTCAAGAACTGAACAAATTAATTCTGAAAGTTAGGCGTCAAAGGAGATGAATTTAAATAAATGAAATTCGTGAATTTTGATGTAGTTACAAAAATAAATTCCATGATAAATGTTTGATTCAATAGTCTAACTAATATTTAATAGAAATTTTCAAGAATATTCGTTTGGCCAACCTGTTAAATCTCATACACGTACGTTCCCTTAGAAAAGGGACAAAGGTGTCTCCACTTTCCAGAATCACCTCGTACACATGCATCAAACTGAATTCTTTCATCGTCGATCGCAAGATCATTTGGACGAGTTAATCCCAATGACGTTTCTCTCTATACAGTCCCACTGGTCGTTCGATTCTAGAGGAAGTAAAGAAAACACTGTTCCACGGGCGTGCAGGAAATTCATTCCAACAGTTTCGTAACAGGTTCTCGATAACTGGATTTCAATTTGCCCGGAGGCCAAGCTTGATTGAGCAATCTCGTGCCTTTATAATATAGGAACCCGCGCCAAGATGTATGATAAACCGGAGCAACCCAGGCGTTCGGAAGTTTCACTCCGAGTAATCAGCTTGCTTATCGGATTTTCTGCGCGCCGCCTGGCGTCCTTAAGTAAACGACAGATTACGTCGAATGCGTGGATCCTCAAAAACGTTGTCGTCGCGCGTCAATGGACCGAACATCTGCCTCGAACGTGTTCGGAACCATCTAATTACGATCATATTCGAGTCTATGGCGAATTACAATCGACTTGTATAAAAACATTTTGTGGTGGCTTCATTTACTCGTGAGATATTAAACCATTCCATTTTGTACACCCTGTATGTATAAGTAGCAATATATCCTTAATTTTCAATCTCAAATACTATTAACTCGGTCACCATTAGGTTTCACGCAGCAAATCTACAGTACCTCATGTTTCTTTAGGTTTCATTTCTTTGGAGCTCCAAGTGTCGATAAAATGATTGTCGGTGAGGTAAAGGTGACCATATTCTGAAATCTAGATAGCTTAGAATTTATGGCAATAGAATACTAAGAAAGCATCACGAGTTGCTGACAGTTACCAGAAAAAAAGGCCTCGAGTGCAAAGGGTTAATACTTTGATTATTTCAGCACGAATTCGAGGCAACAGCTAAGTTCGTTAATTTTTAAACAAAGTTTAGAAGAAAGACTGTCTACATTAGTACAGTGACGTCCATTAGGTTGAGATGAAGTAACTGCTCGGTTCGTGCGAGCCTCGACGTTGCCTCTGACAAGCGGCAGGCGGTGTTTCAGACTACAAATAAATTACCGAAACCAAACAGCAAAAGTTTTCTACTCGCTGTCACAATTTCCTCCTCGCTCTGAGCGTTTCTCACTCGCCCACGCTGCTCCGCGTTTTTTTATTAGAAATTGGATTTGAAATCGAGCAATTCGACGGTGAGTCCGCAGATTAAAATAATTATATGCGAAATGTTCACGATTTTACAATGTAACGCAAATCGTGAACGCATTTGTGAAAGTGCCTCTCGCGAACGAGGGAATGTATAATTGCGATACACGTTTTGGCAAGCCAGTTAAGAAGCCGTTCAGGGAATGTTTCCGGATCGAGTTATCTCTCAAACGCGTCCCCGTTTCAATTCGTGGGACGAATTAGCCATAATTTACGGGATGTATTCAGAGAAAAATGGCCGTGTCTCGATCCGGCGTTCTGTTACCAAATCGACGCTACCCAAATGGCTCTTTTTAATGGGTAGCTGGTGTCGCTTGGCGAAGGAACGGTCCGCGAAAAGCAATTCATCTTTTGTAGCCGGATTAACACAGCGTCGCATAAATTAAAAAATTCTTCAGAGTGGACATTCGAACTTTACACATTAGATCTCGTTACTCAAATATTCGTGACAATTTACGACTTATGTGTACGTGCGCATTTCGTAGATATAATTATATAACGATTATTGAACAAATCAATGCTTCAGACGTCCAATTTTTTTGATAATTATTATCAACATCGAGAACAATTTTTCAATTTCTTCTAATCGTTCTTCGCAGACCAAAAACATTTTAGTGGAAAAATAATTATTACCCCGCGACTCTCTTTACTTCCGTTACAACAGTTAGGGTCCCCGGTTGCAAGTGCGTTCAAGGGACTCATGGTTGGTTGGTACCGCGCTCGTCGAGGCTCGCGGAGCGATAAAACGTTCGAGGCGTTTTTCCCCGAGGCAAGGCCGTTCCGTCCTTTCGCCCTACGAGGCCGACCATGTGAGCTTAATTATACGAAATAATTATACGACGTGACTGGGAAATATACGAGCCAGCGAGGGGCCGAGGATCGCGCTCGGCGCGGATTGCGGTCGGCCGCGAGGCTGCCTGTGCAGCTGCAACTGCGCCAGGCGGTTGCAGCTGCAGGGAAATGCAGTTACGCGGACGCAGAAGTGCGGTGCTCGACGGTGGAGCGAGGGTCGGCCAGGTGAAACGGGTTGAAAAAGGAGAGCCACTCTGTTAGCGTAATTATGCTGCGCTGCCCGCTCGTATTATCCATGAATGATGTTCAGAAAACATACGTCGTCTCCAGACGCACCAAAGCGATTCCCTCGATCGTCTACGATTACGTTCGGACCTGTTGGCATTAGTTGGAGTTGATAGCAAATCCTATTTTATTGAGGATGAAGGAAATGAGGCGCGTTACAAGTGTAACTTCTTAGACACAGTGGTGATCGTTTATCAATTCTTTCCAGAATTGCATCCTTGCAATACAATGATTTTGTCATCATGAGTCTATTACAGCACTTTCAGATAATCTAATAAAAAAGATATGGTTTTTCTGTATATGTATGAAGTGTACAGAAGTAAAAGGAAAAGGAAAATTCCTTTCTCTGTTTTAAGATTGAAAATCTTTTTATTTTCGAACAGCCGAAATTCATGTCCTGTTGAAAAATACTGTGAGGCGATGAAATGGGAAATGAATCTACTAATTTGAACATTGTTACCACTGACCAAACCAATAAATTATTACCCCCATTCGCGTTTCGGTGTAAATTCTACCTATTCACCTCATAATCCACCTATTTCCCACATTTGTAAATATTTCTAGTTCCCCATCTGGAGCCTTTGAGCGCGGTTCCCTTACATTTATCCAAAGCTCTCCGCCCTTCCCGATCTGCCCCCCTCGGTAAATCTGCGCGAAAGCGTAAACGTATTTCAAGGCTTCGGTATCCAGCGAGACGTGAATATACCGTGGAAGCGTCGAAAAAGTGCGCCGAAATCGTTTCCTTCGGGGCGTACGGATCGCTGCAAAGAGATTATCTCGGTAAGCAAGCCTCACGAACCATTTGATCGCTCGTTCCAGCCATTCTCTACCTCCGTTTCCATCCCCGTGCTTCACCTCAGACATAGGCCGGATCTCTTTCGGCTCGTGCACTTTGCAAAACGAGTTCCGCCTTGAGATCAGGTCGCGCGAGAAGAAAACGTTCCCCGACCAAAGATATCGTCCTTTGCCCTCGTATCTTCCTCCCTCTTTCCCCATCCAACCGCCATGGTGTTTTAGGCAATCGCGTCGTTTACTATTGTCCGATCCTCGCGACACACGCCGACGTAATTGATGGAAGAAACGCCTTGCGAGCGATCTATCGACTCCTGGCTCGGTTTTCGTCCGGGGGATGGAAAGATTGGTGGATTTTTCATGTTTCGTTCTGGGACTTTGACTAAGAATTATTATTCCAAGTGGCGCTGTTCAATATGGATGAATTGTTAAATAAACAGCCATTTGTTTCGTTCTCAAAAGTAATATAATATATTTAGTTAGCACAAAAGTTATATAGATAGTGATCAGTCGAACCATATGCCACCATGGCTCATGGACAACCAACACGTGCATGCACGAGTCTCCTCTCCCGGAACATAAAAACTAGGTGACAGCACTTGATATTATAAATACAAATGCACCCTATATCCAACAGATGCAACGCATATTTCATTTTTCTTTATTTCACATATTTATTTGTGAATTATGAAATATTTACTACATTCACAGTGTGTACAACATTCTAAATTCGTTCAGATAATGGACGTGGCGATCCATACAAGGAAACGATTTTTTTTTTCGAGTTCATTCCCTTTGGAAACGCCAGTTCTTACTTTCCCATGAAAAATATGCACCGCGAGCTTACGCGCCCTGCGATTCGTGACTTCCGTCTAATCCCCGCGATTGTTTTTCCGATGAAGGTTCGATTTTTCATCGCCTCCGTCGCCATATGGACGGGAATCCACGGTTTTCCAAAGCGACGACGTCACGATTTGCTTTTCACTCAGTCGCCGATTCGTGTCCGCGTCACGCGTGAAAATCGACCGGACGCGTTTGCCGCCTTGTTTAACGAACACTTGAGATTAGAGTGACTGATCGCGGATTATCGAGCATGGAAAACGCCTCGTACATCGCATATGGTGTCGTACAAATGCCTTATTAAAATGTTAACCAGCGTCATTTCGTATTCAATCTCTAATCTCCCCTATTCGGAGCTATATTTCTATCTCGTTGTAGAAAATTTGATCGCTGAATCGTCCAGAATTTTTCCCATTACGTATAGACGTTTAATTTGAATAACAGAAGCATTTTTACTATAGTACACCTGTTGGAATAATATTATTTAGTTAATGCAAAAATATATTACACTGTATATATACAGACTTGTGTACTAGACTCGTTTGTGTTCTTTACATCTTGTTTATTTTCACCAGTATTTTCTTCTACATATATTTTTTCGTTTATAATTAAGAAAAGATCGTTCTTCAAGCTTTCATAAATTAAATAAAGATTGAAAGTATTAATTGTGTGTTAATACCATTTAATTATTATTATATTTCAAGAATCTTCCAAAGACTACATTTTGTTCAAATACATTTCTTCATCCACTCCAATTTATAAATAATGCCATCCCTGGGTTGAAACGAAGTTAGTATACATGGAAAGAAGTTATCGCGATACGTCCAGGTATGGTTCAATCAGTGTTTTGTAACTTGTCGCGACTTTCTTTCCGTCGATAGAGTAGAAACAATTTTGTTTACGCGCTAGTAAATTTTCCAACCCCAGCTCACCCCTTTACCCCTTCTGGAAAAGGGAAGTACGTTCGTTCGTCTCTACTTCTGTTCGAAATAAACACGAAAGTTAAGTCACAATACCGGGGTGCTCTGGCCGAAGTTAAACTAGAATTGGGCGTTGCACAAGCGGCTAACAATGAGTTATTAAGCAGTTGTTCAAGTTTTAATTGCATCCTGCAGTCCCTTCGTTCGTCGGAGCTACACGGTAACGACGACAGACTTATTCTTGAAATTATCGGTGTACGTTCTACGGAAAGACAATTCTGATCTTCTCACGTGCCACGCCAGTTCGAGTCACAAGTCTAACATAGATCGCACAGTGCGGGCAAAAATCAAAATTTCTTTACTAATATAAATATATTGCTATTTATTCACAAAAAAAAAAAATTAAAATTAACCATAAACATTAATAAAATCACAACAAAATTAACAAATTTAACAAAAAATTAACAAACTCCGATTTTGATGAATCTTTGTATACTTGTTTGTGGGACCTTCTTATGAATTACACCATCCTCAGTACGTGCGAATTTCGCGTTTTGAGGGAGAAATTAACCCTTTTATCCGAGCCGCCCCTTTTACTTTTGCTCGGAAACGATTAGAGATTACAAAAAAATGTTCAAGCAAACATTACACTGTTTTTAGAGGCCTATAAACCAATACCAATAAATCTAAAAAAGAACAAATTTTTTTTTTAAATTACCCCCCCCCCCCCCGCCCCTCGAAATTTTTGAAAATTTTAATTTATTTCTGGATCAGTAAAAGCGGTTTTTTTTATTCTGAATCCATCGGTACGTATGAGTTTATGATTATCATACAGGAAAATGATGTAATATTGTAAAATTGTCGCTTTAGTAGTCCATATTTTGAATTCTTTAGGAATTTTTTTCTCATAAATAATACAAGTTGCTCCTATATGTTATTTAACAAAATATGCTTCGTTTTGACCAAGGATGTGAGAAATAATTTTTATAGAAATCCATAAATCAATTAAATCAGAATTTTTAACTTCCAATTGCGACCCTACACCAACAGTACGATCCCTTATTAAAAATTATATAAAACCGAACGTTGCAAGTATTTGCAAAAAAAAACTTATAAGTTTCGTAAAATATAACAAATAATGTATCCGAATATGTTGAGAACTCAAGATATTTTTTGCCGTTTTGTCTGTATGTTTGTTTAAAGATAAAGATTGTATTATGGATACAAATGATTGATAAATGATTATTTATAACAATTTCCACGCTGACACATATTTTCTACGATATAAATCTGGCTCACATTGTGATATATACTAATATTGAATTTTGTCTACTTATTCCGCACTGTGGATCGTTTCAAACAATTATCAATCGTAATTACAAAGAAAAATATTCGATTGCAGAGCATGAATTTTTGAACAAAAATATCGTAATTCAATGGGAGGTATAAATTTTCCATCTTATAATAAATTTTCTATTTTGCTAATATAGATCCTTAGAAACAATTATCAATCCTAATGACAAAAAAAGTTTTTAAACAAATATATTATAATTCAATGGGAGGTATGAGTTTTCCATTTTACAATAAATTTTCTATTTTGCTAATATAGATCGTTTAATATAGATCGTTACAAACAATTATCAATCATAACGACAGATACAAATATTCGATAGCAGAGAATTAGTTTTTGAACAAAAATATCATAATTCAATGGAAGGTGTATATATTTCCCATCTTACAATAAATTTTATATTTTCTATTCTTTAACTAGTTTCACTTTTTCACGTTTTTGTTTCGAACTTGTGCTCCATCTTCAATTCTTTATTCTCTAGTACCGCCATGTTTGATACTTACTCACTGCTATTTTTCTAATTATATAATTATTCTATCGCGACACTCATTTTTCCCCAAAGATAGCTCCAAAATAAATATTCTAAATCTAAAATTTAAAAAATATACTTTGTTTCTCCATATAAATAATTACCTGACTACCTACGAATCATAGAAACCATGAAAAAATGTTGCAGACCTTACTCGTTTCGTAATAAATATTGTTTCAGCGAGAAAGTCGAGAAACGCGCTTTTCCAGGGCACCGCGGTAGGAGACCCCCTTAAGAGACGTGAACAGATTTGCGCACGACAAATTTCTGCATTCAGTTCCCTCCACTTTGAAGCGTATGAGTACTTACAGGTCCAAGATGCTTGTACCCAGACTGCGACGCCAAGAGAGACGCAACTCGGGGCCCACCCTCGAGTCTGACGACCCACTCTTCGCGACGATGATGATGACGCCCGACGATGCTCGTCGCAAACTCGTTCACGACGAGCAAACACACAGCCAGCCAGAAATATCCACTGCGAGCAGAAATTCACCTTTCAAACTGACGCCCGAGCAACATCGTTCACGCGCGGTTAACTTCCATCCTGAAGTACTCGATGACGTGTTTCGTGCGAGTCTCGTACCTGACCATCGTCGAAAATTTTTAAATGTCGACTTTTCCGAAACTTCTTAGAGTAAAATTACTCAAATTGATTCAAGTAAAATTAATCAAGTAAAATTATTCACGTAGAATTATTGAAATTAATTAAATCGTGGAATTAATATTATCGAGGGCGTATTATTTTTGGAGACTCCGAACGAAGAAGGAAACGACCGATCGAGACTTCTTCGAATTAAAAGGACGATTCGACGAACGAGGGAGCTTCCTCGGTGACTATTGGATACCGAGTGACAAGTGATCGGACAGCGTGTGCGACAATTAGTTGAGATGCTTCTTTTTGCCTGTAGAGGGGCTCACTTGCTCCCTACCTTGCCTCGATTGACGCTGGGAGAGGGTTGCTGCGACGATAATGTAAACTAGGCACGACAGCTGCGAAGATTGATGGCTACGGTGATCCTTTTAAGGCTGACGTGGACCATGTTTACCGATTTCGCTCTAGGGTTACGGCGAGCAGTGTCACGGGTCCCTAATTACGAGTAAGAATGAATTAGAGACAATAAGTAATTTTGTAGTCAATTTTGAATATGTATAGAGGGTGTCATACCCCCTGAATATTTTTTTATTAGACCTTGTATCATATTCAATATACATACATCTTATGTTTTATTTTAATTCTTACTACATAAAGATACAGTATAAGTAGATTCATACAATGTACAGTAATCAAGTACAGTATAATTGACTACCTCAATTCAAGTACAGTAGATTCGTACAATGAATGAATATTTTAAAAATTGAACTTTCGTGGTCTGGTTAAGATGGAATTAATTGATGTACTTGTATTATTTCGAAACAAATTTTGGAATTTTCAAGCTGTCACCCATATATGGATAACATTGAAGAACCTAAAATAATTAATTCTAAAATTCAAGTGTCAAAAAAAAAAAAAAATAAATTTTGAATGACTTTCTTGAAATTTGACGAAGTTACAAATACAAATACCACGATAAATGTTTGATTATGTAGCCTCCAGTAAGCTGTAAACAAAATTCATTTAAAACAGACATTTTTAAGTGTATTAGTGTTGACAGTCGTCGCGTTAATAAATGAATTTCGAGAGTTTGAAAAGGTTAAAACGGGAATCAAGTCGGACCGACCTGAAGTCTGACCTGCTTCAAAGCCACCCCGACGCACAAGGAATAAAAATATCGTCTCGATTCCCGTTGGGTCCTCGGCGAGAAATGGGAAAAGTTTCCCTCGTGCCATTATTTTGGGGAATCAGTGGTTAAGGCGTTATTCCGAACGGAATAACAATCGAGGTGTAATTGATGGACGAGGAACGCGAAAAGGTAAAGAGGATTTTACATTTCGGCCCTTCCTTTGCAACGACTTTGCTTTGTCGGTCCCCAGGGGGGCCGTGCTTATAAATAAATTCGGCTTCTTTTATTGCCCGTCTCCGTGGTAGACGTACGGACGATGGGCGACCGATAAAAGTAGAAACAGAAAGCCAGCAAGCGTCGTAAAGTTCGTAGGGAAAAAGGGTCGGGGTATATCTGGCGATAAAAGACTCGTTTTGCTTCCGCTCACGTCGAATACGGGATAAACTCCCACGCTGTTCCTATTTATGCGGATTTCCCCTCGAACGGGACGAAATCAGGATGTAACTGGTGCCGTTTAGCGACGACGACGCCTTTGCGCAACGACGCTCGACTAGAAAACCCTGCACGGCAATATTTTTATATTCGTCGATTTTGGAAACGTCGACGCGAAATGTGTGTCAGGGAGAGATGGTTCGGAAATGAAAGAAATAAAATAAATTTTTAGCGAAAGTGTGCACGCTCTAATATTTAATTTATGTTACTTAACACATGCACAGATATTTTAGGTTTTTAATTACGAAAGTAATAAAATTCTGAAGCTAGACATCGGAAATTTGTATCGTTAGGGGATTGATACGAAATGATATTTATTTACTAGAGACATTTAGGAGAGATGACTCTCTATTAGTCCCTATTACTTTGTCTCGACGTTTTGAGACGTCGCTAACCGACGCGCAATTCGTTAAGACCACCCATCGTCGGGTAATTAACATCCACGTTTCGTTCCAGTTCCTTCCGTTCTCGCGGGACAGCAATTACCGAGTACAACCGTTTATATAACTACGTCAGACGCACAGCGCCGCGGTCTCGGCGCACACGTGTGCGCGTCACTGCGGATTCAACGTTAAGGAGGTTTTCACCTTTCCACTTTCCAGCGATGTTACTATGGCTGCACAAGGGATGCGCCGAGTGACAACCTCGCAGACGGAGGAAGGCACTGTTTACACCATGTCTTGATATTTAGTACACAGAAGAAGATTTGATACTTAACAGTCACGGAAATGTTCATGTTAATTTCACTGCTCGACTTTGTGTACTAGAATAGTTAAGCGTCTAATTTATATAAATTTAGAATCATTGACAAACTGACGTGCAGATTCATATCTTCACATATCTACAAAAAAAATTGTAACTTACGTGAGTGTCTCATTTTCTTAATTACATTTAAAATCATTGACGGTCTGACATATTATAAAGAAACTCACTTAATGAAGTCAGGAATTGGGACTGATGACCAGACTGCATATATTTATGCAAACTTGTATCTTCATATATTCAGAAAAATAATTGAAACTTAAATGAGAGTGTGCCATCTTCCAAATTAAATTTAGAATTATTGACAGTCTGACATATTATAAAGGAACTCACTTGATGAAGTCAGGAATTGGGACTGTTGACCAGACTGCAGATATTTATGCAAATTTGTATCTTCATATATTCAGAAAAATAATTGAAACTTAAATGAGAGTGTCTCATTTTCTAAACTAAATTTAGAATCATTGACAGTCTGAAATACTATAAATAACCCTATTTAATTCAGCAGTTGAGACTGATGGCAAGACCGCGTATATTTATGCAAACATATTTTCTCAACGCTACAACACATACTTTATCTTGCATATATCACATATTATTGCGTTCGTGCACATTCTCGTATAACTCACCATATTTGGACTCGTCATAAGTGCATTCTGCAGTCGACCCACTGGCATAGTTTCTTTTATTAGACGTTTTATGGATACATTGATGTCCCAAAAGGGATTTTATCGATTGTTATCGTCGTTTTCTTAGCAATCCTTTTCTTCCGCGATGAAATTATTCGAATTTTACGAACGCCTCGATTGGAGAAGGTTTTATGACGCGAGGTAACAGTCGAGTCACCGTAGAAGAACACTCGCGGTGCCGAATCGAATTCCAGCGACGGTCGTATAAAGTCTCGGAATGTTTCGTAGACTTTTACGGTGATTCAACAATTGACGATTGCTTGTTGGTGGAAAGTTCAATCGGTGGTAAAGGGATTCGAAAATGTTTGCCGATGGTATGCCGCGGACGAACGCCCTCGACCCATTGTCGCGCTACCCCACGACTTTCTGTAAAATAGAGGAATTATTCCGAGCAATTTCTCGCAAGATTGACTCGCTGCGGTCGTAATTGAGATACGAAATAATAGCAGTAAGCGGATGCTTTGTGCTATAACCCCTCTTCAAGCACCGCAGGCGTAATCTGAACGCTGTACCGAGCAAATCAACTCAGAATTAATCGTGTTACGTCCCAGCTTATCTGTGACTCTTTCTTGGGATCTTCGTCTTCAATTAAAGAGCTAAAGCTCACCTTAACTGTATTCGCTAACGGGAAAGAGCAATTCGGGATTGCAATGATTGTTTTCAAGGTTTAGCATTTAAATATATAAATGAATATGTATTGTTACAAAATAACGAGTTTATATTACAATATCGGTTTTGGGAAATCAAGTATACAATTATGTAGGTACGTTACCGCTTGTCGGTCTTACAGTTTGGTTGTACCAGCTAAATATATTATGGGAACCAGAAAGTAATATTACTTCTGCGAGTGTCAATACCTTTTAGCATTCATCAGCTCGTTACCAATTATTTTGATCGATCAGGTATTGACAATTTGCACAATAGATAGGAAAAGGTTGATAACGAATAATTGATTTAAAATAGAAACTTGTCATAAATTTATTTCTTTGAATTTACAATAAAAGAAACGTCATTACTTTCTGGTCCTACTAATAATTTCATATAAAATTCGACGTCCTCCGCTGTAACATCTCACTTCCCTCGAAAGATCCATTCGTTCGAAGTTTCGACGATACCAGTCCGTCCGAAAATGTCATCGACTGCAGCCATTTACGAACGGGGTACTCACGCCGGACGCCAGTAGATCAACCGACCATAAACCACACGTGGTCGACATGTATCGCACGTGTCGAGGAGTTGCTTATACTCCACGCGTTTACAACCGAATCGTGCTTACAGTATTACGCGAAATACAGGGTATTCCATTTGTCGCGAACCCTCGGGATATATTCTTTTACTCGTTTGCGGTGGAGGTAGGAAGTTGAGCACACCACATGGGGCGTGGGTAGGAACTAAACCTGACGTATGGGGGACGAGGGAACGAAAGCAGGCGAAATCCGTGGTCCATTAATGGAATACAAGCTTCCGTTAACTATTGTAACGAAATTATCCGAAAATCGTTCGTATAGGAAGGGACGACGTGTTAACGCGAAAGTAATGCGCGTTTCGGTGCATTAGGCGTTTTACCAAGTGCTGGAAACGATTGCCTTGACTGGCTGACGATCGAATATGTATTGGGTTGTTCGGAAAGTTCCGATTTTCGGTGGGTGGAGTTACTTCGACCTCAGGGGCTGTAAATGTGGTTGTAGAGCTACGGTACGGGGTTGGGGATCCCGAGGTACCCGAGCTGAAGGGGTTAGTGAGTTCCAAGAGACATGTAAAGGAATTTAATGTAAGAAATTGAAAAATAATATGGAGTATTCTAATGTAATTTGGAAAAAGAAACAAGTGTAGATGTGGGGATTTGTGACAAACAAGCTTGGAGGAATAGAAATCCAATAATCAATATAAAATCGATTGTTTATTAAAGAAAGAAGAATAATAACTAGGTGGAATTAGGAAAGGTCTGAATATACCAAAGTGATTGAAAATAAATGATGAGTGTGTATATTCTAGAAGGTGCTGTTCTCGATAAAAGTCTGGTTCGATCTACGAGAGGATATTTTCTTTCCATCCCGCGATAAGCAGTTCCGTGTACAATTAAACAATTCTTAATTATTCGACGGAGATAACACGGTCACCACTTGTAGTTTCTCGTCCTTATCTGCCGAGACTGGGTAATGCACGGCGGTAATTTTTAACGGTTAACGAGATCCTCTTCGCCGGTGTCTTGCAAAAAAGGAGAACAAGAAAAAAGGAAGGCAAGAAAAAAGGGAAGAAAAACGCGAAATATTGTTTCGTGGACAGTTCCCTGTTGTCTCGCGTTCGCGTTGGTGAAAAGACCACGGTGGCTCGGGAGAACTCTCTTATCTGGATACCCACCCCCGCTGCGTGTAATGCTCGGATATTTGCGATGGTTAAGGAATCTCAGCCACCGTTTCGTGGGATTTTGTGTCGATAGAACAGATACAACTGGAGCCATAGAAAAACTCCTGGAAGTAATCACTGCTCGGATGAAAACTAATCGCACTGGAAAAATTCTATACTGAAACAGGTATTTTATTTTTCATATTGTACATTCACCACCGTACATACAATCAGTCCCATAAATATTCGTACTCCCTACATTTATCGAAGAAATTACTCTAATTTAAATAAATACGTCATATTTCTAAATAATTTTGAATTTGTAAATATATACATATGGGAGGGTTTATTCATGTACATATTTTATATGTACTAAAATTGATTTGGAAACGTGAAGCCTATCATTTAAATTAGAATTCACAAGCCTCGGATTTTCAAGTTTAGCCTGATATGTACATTGCAATAAATCTAGATTTATATAATTCTGTTTATTTGAATTGAACAGTTTTTTTGACAGGGATGTTTATAGGTTTCAACCCTTAAATTTGAGTGTTCTATGATAAGTAACGTTCCAATTCTGTCTTCATAAAATGGTAGCGGGCTCGAAGCGAAGACGGAGCGTCGATGTTTTCAGGGTAACCGAGGTCGCGCCGAAATCGCGCGAAGAAAGGGATGGCCGACAAGCGCGGGGGCGCGGCGTACAATTTATGCGATCATAGATGTAATCGCATTTGAATATTCACAACTATGCGCGTCGCCGGAGCTGGTAACTTTATAATTACCAAGTAAATTACCTTTCCTCCGCGCTTTCCATCCCCTTCTACCTCCTTCCGTCTTTTCGACCAACCCTCTTCGCCCAGTTGCCGCCGCCAGGACCGCCCCATTGCCAAAGGGCGCCTTCCCTCGAAGTTGGATGGAGAAGAGTCGAAGAAAATGAAATTAAAAAAAGAAACAAGACGCTCTATTTTCGTGTACATGCATTATCATCACGTTTATACTCAATTTATTTATGCACGCATTACTGTATTGCAGAAAGGAAATACTCCTTATTACTCTAAATAAATTTAGTACAAATCAATTTAGTCTAAATGCGAGGGTA
>NC_071981.1:1407121-1407288 GCF_026283585.1 Hylaeus volcanicus | reverse complement strand
ATGGATTAGTATATTGCAGAAAGGAGATTCTCCTTATTGCTCTAAATGAATTTAGTACAAATCAATTTAGTCTAAATGCGAGGATATATAGTTGCATTAATATCATGCTCTCATTACTGTATTGCAAAAGGGAGATACTCATTATACTAAATAAATTTAGTGCAAAT
>NC_071981.1:1378494-1407111 GCF_026283585.1 Hylaeus volcanicus | reverse complement strand
ATTGCAAAAGGGAGATACTCATTATACTAAATAAATTTAGTGCAAATAAATTTAGTACAAATAAATTTAGTATAAGTCTGAGAATATATTAATACATGTACATGAAAATAGAGCGTTTCCAGAAGAGAATGTGGCTTGTGTAGTTTAGAGATGAATACATTAAAAATTTCAATAATTTTTAGTAGAACACTTCAGAATCCTCTAAACTCAAGATTCTAACTCTAGCAGTGCTAAACATTTCTTTCGCAAAATTTGACACAACGTTCTCGAAATATGTATAAACAAATATCAAAGTATCCTGTAAAATTCTCCTTTAAACACCACGAAATTTTTATTTCTAAATCTAAACTTTAGATTCCAAAGTATCCATAATATAATTTTCCATTGATAACGAAAATTTTACTCGAGGTGATTCTAACATCCCCATGAGACGGCCCTGTTCGCCACGTACGAGAAAGAGGTGCCCACCCACGGAAAGGTTGGCGACCGTCAGCGTGGATGCGGGGGAATTTATTGAAAATTAAGTCCGATTTTATCGCGTGGAAACTTTCCAATTTTCTACGGTTACTTTTGCGTTCTATTTCGACCGGTCGACGAGGAATTTGCGACGGTGCCCGACGGTACCCGGTGCTTAATAAACGTCAACCCCTGATTATGCCCTCTTCACGCTCGATCCGTGGTCTTTACGGGGAGAACGAGACGAACGGCTCGTTCGAGTCTTTAACAAAGCACGCCGAGTGCACGGTCTACAATCCCGCACCAGCGATCAGGATCTCCGCCGCAACTTCCATTTCCTACGGTTCCCTACGAATGTAATCCCAAGTTCTGAACGACTTTTATAGCGCGCCATTATTTGAACCCCCGGACTCGGAGAGTCTGCGAGGTTTCTTCCCTTTTTGCCAGTACCTGTAAGTTTATGGAGTATCTGTGCTTAGGTCGGTGTCTCGAGGATGGGCTACCATAAAGATTCGCGAGGGGACGTCTATTTCATAGAATTTTATTTCTCAACCCTTTCGCGAGTAAGCATTTTTGGGGAACACGCACGGTTTGTATATATGGGCTTTGCTTTTTAAGGAGACTGTAGGTATTTATGCATACAGTCAGTTCCGTAGGTACAGCTGTTGAATAAATTTGTTTAAATTAAATAATAACTTTGATAGTAACACTTGTATATATTTGTCATGAAACATTTATTTGGAAACGTTAAACCTATCACTTAATTTAAACTTTCTTCGATAGATGTAGAAGGTATAAATATTTATGGGACTGATTGTATACAAGTGGAAATATTAAAAAATATATAAGAATGTTACAGAAATGAAGTACACGTTGCACAGTATTTAGGAGACAAGACATACTTTTTTTTATTTTTAATTTACGACAACAGTGATTATATTTCAAAATATATTCATAACTCTAGAGTAAATATTTTCCCTAAAAAAATTAATATATATTCCCGTAGCATATCTAATAATGATCCTCCTAATCTTTTCTCAAATTTCGATCTTACCTTTATCCCCATGAATAAATAAATTCCCCATCGAGAAATTCTTCAAATAGATAAATAAATCTTCAAATAAATTCCGAAATAAATCGTCAGGGGAGGTACAATAAAACCCCCATTCAAATTCAACGCCAGTGCCATCCACTGGCGTCGTCTAATGACACTTGAGCGACGATCGATCGTTGAACCTCGATCTCTGGCTCGCGAGGAGCGGGATGATTGATCTGAGAACGAGAGGCGTCTTCCCGGTCAGATTCCAGGGGAAAGGTCGACGGGTGGCTGAACGTTGCCCCATAAAATGCACCCTCGAGCTACATTCATGGCGACGGTGGCGAGCGTTTCGGTTTCCCTGCGGGCTATTTAATGCATCTGCCTCCACCTTGGAGCTGAGGAAAGGGGTGGAAGGATCGCGGAAGAACAGGCTGATGGAAAGGGCGCCGGAAAAGGCGGCTACGTGACCGAAAAACATCGCCAGATCGTTTGCATAACTGGTGTTTTTAATCAATTTGGTAATTCCCTTCGACCTTTCCAGGCCTTCGAATTGTGAGGGATGTCATGTTTGGTGTTGCTTTGTGGGGAATGTATTCGTGTTTACGTATAGATCGTCACCGACACGACAAATTAATGCATGTGTTCACACTGCTTCCTGTAACTGATTACCAGTTAACCTTATTTTTAGGCGAAGAATGAGCTGAATTGAAAAAAGTTATGAAAAGAAATTGAGTATGGGTACATCCATTATTAAAAAAAGAGAAAACTTGAAGAATATTGGACATTGTTCAATGACTTATTGAAATGTGACTTATTATATGTGATGGCTCAGAGGCCTTAATATTTTCAGTTAATTGTTCTTGGTCCATCCTGTGCTAATAAATAAGGTTATTTTCTACTGCTTACTACGTAGTTTAGATTGGTACATTAGCATCAAAACGTGCCGACACGTACCGCAACGCTGAGATCTCAGGGTCAGTGAAATGCTGAGATCTCAGAGTCACTGCAAAGCTGAGATCTCAGAATCACTGAAACGATGAGACCTCAGAGTCACTGAAAAGCTGAGCTCTGAGAATCACTGAAACGATCAAATCTCAGAGTCAGTGAAATGCTGAGATCTCAGAATTACTGAGACGATGAGATCTCAGAGTCAGTGAAACGCTGAGATCTCAGAATCATTGAAACAATGGAATCTCAGAGTCACTGAAACACTGAGATCTCAGAATTACTGAAACGATGAGATCTCAGAGTCACTGAAAACCTGAGATCTCAGAATCACTGAAACGCTGAGACCTGAGAGTCACTGAAACACTGAGATCTCAGAGACACTGAAACGATGAGATCTCAGAGACACTGAAACGCTGAGATCTCAGAATCGTTGAAACGATGAAATCTCAGAGTCACTGGAACACTGAGATCTCAGAATCACTGAAACGCTGAGACCTCAAAGTCAGTGAAATGCTGAGATCTCAGAATTACTGAAACGATGAGATCTCAGAGTCAGTGAAACGCTGAGATCTCAGAATTACTGAAACGATGAGATCTCAGAGTCAGTGAAAAGCTGAGATCTCAGAATCACTGAAACGCTGTGTTTGGAACATTCCCTCGAAACGTTTTACGTGTCAAAGAAGAAATCTTCGATCACTACAGCCTTAAAAAAGTCTTGAGTTTTATCTCACTCCCCGCTTATATATTTCCCAAGTTTCGAGACGAATTTCCAAGAAATATCATTCTCGCGTTTCCTACCAAATCTAACCAGACTCTAATACATTTAATTCTCTCCACGCTAAAGTTCTTGAAAGCACGTTGGGATTCCGCTGGCCAGAACGTCGTTGCTGTACAGAAGCCCGCAGCGTTTCGCCTTTGAGATAAACATTTGTCAATTACTCCGACTCTGCATTTTCCCTGGTTGCGTCGCGGCGTGCTCTAAACTCGGCTCGTAGATAATTGATAAAAGAAGAAACAAGGCGCGGCTGGTCGGCCAGAGTGTACGTGACCAACGAACACGGCCGAGACCGCAATTGTTCAGCTTCTATCCCGGGCGCTTTTAATTCATTTGTTAATTTATAGCGCGTACCATTGTCCTGCGGGGTCGTAACACTAACACCAACGTCCCATCCGTTCGTTACCGTGCGCCACGGCGCGCAGAGAAATCGCGAAGCTGGTTTATCTCACGGTAGATTACGGTCGGTGCACGATAAGGGAGTCAGCATTTGTATATCTCGTCTTATCCCGCGCTGTGTCTGCGTCAGAGGGTAGCTTCGCAATTTCTACGAACGTTTGTGCACCACTATGGCTGCTGATAGCTCCGTGAAAGAGAAACGGCATCAACGATACGACTGCGATCTTTCAAAGGCACCGTATCGACCTTTCACGGAATATCATCGTATTCATATTGGGCTCTGTCCATACGACAATTTTCCTTGGCAGACTGAATATTACCTTCGGGGGAGGGGCAAAGAATCTTTTCTGCAGAAAAGTTTTTCCGAGGAACACTGATTGACTCAGTAGGTGCACGACAAAGGGAGGTATGTAATTGCTTTGAGATGTTTCTTGGACGTACGACGTACGAACGTATGATTAAGGGAGCAGTGATCAAGGATGCAATAATAAGTAGCTTGTGAATGGAGTATATGTGTAAAGTCCTTGCTGAGGAATGGGAAAATATTCTTGATATTATCTGCAAGTGTGGAAGAAACTATTTTGCAGATATTGTGATCGTGTTTGTTTAGAAATATTGCAAATTTAAATCTCTCTTTCTCAAAAATTACTTTCTGACTTCTACTTTAACCAGTTAGCTGTGGCGTCCGCTTTCAATGACAGGCGTAGTCGTAAAACGCAGAATAAGTGACGCTTTAAATTCTTACTATAAGAAAATTATGAAAATCATTTTATTTTGTACACTACATATTTACGACATTGAAATTTCAAAACACATTTTGTAATATGTATCGTCGCTCTCACTATACAAATTTGCGATATCCAGCTTCAAAATTTTATTATTCTCGTCATTAGAAACCTAGAATATCTGCGAACGTGTTAACAGAAATTAAATATCAGAGCATGCCCGCCAAAAAGTCCAATAAAAATTAATTTCATGTCTTCCATCCCCAAAACATTGATCTCTCTCTAACACATACACACACTCAGTCTAACAACTATCCATACAGGAATCAATTTAAAATAAATCGTCCCCGTACGAATCCTTCTTACACCTTCTTACACCATTTCCAACTTCATCCATCATCCCTACTTCACCAACATCCCCTTTCAAATTAACAACGTCACTTTAAACGGACACAAAACGTTTCCGATAGCTCGATATATTCGTAATCAAGCTTAATGGAGGATTAGGTACCAACAAAGCGAAATCGTCATCCCTTCGCCATCATTCGCATCTCGCAGAGGATCGCGCACGAAGAATCATGGGGTGTTCGGATCCATCTTCGAATTTCCCAATGAATTCCGTCCTTTGTAAATGAGACGCATAAGGTATTAGCATCAATCCGATTTCCGACGTGTCACATTTCAAAATCCCCGGGCATTAGCGCGGCGGTCGGACAAGAGGCTATTTGCGAGGGAGTCGGACGATTGGACCGACCGGAAGGGGGTTGGCGGGCATTCGAGGGGGCCGGAACGACGAAATTGCCGCACCCTCCGGTGCGGAGCGGCTCTCTGGCTAACTAAGCGGGCCGATGGAGGGGGCGAAGGGGGCATTTACTTTCGAACACGAATCTCCGGCGTGTCGGGGACGTCCAAGGAGGAAATGGAAGCAGATTGCTCGTCCACGGAAGTCTTCCTCGTAAACGTACCGCGATGGAAACCCAGATTATCGGGCCAGTACTTATGCAAAATTCTCCATCGGTTCGGAAGATCTTGGTGGCCACCAGTTTGTGATTGCAGCGAAAGTATGCCTGATGCTGACGCCGTCGTTGAATTCTTCAACTTCAGTGTTCGAATTCTTGGGCTACAGTGCTTGAATTATTACGAAGACGTGGAAAATTACCTAATTTTTATGTCCACGGTGGTAGTATGATTTCAGTAAGAAAATATTCTTTATACAACACGATCGAATAGAGTTTAAACTATTGAATAGTATGCAGACAATCCTCGACGGTAGAAACAAATTTCTCAAATTCGTAAATTTACTTATCATTTTATATTTCGTAAATATGTTATAACTAAATTGTAGCCATTGACGTGGTCACTAATAACTTTGTAGTCGACGTGATCTTAAATGAAGTAATTAAAAAACAAAATATATAAAGAAATTTTGTGTCATGACGCCGTGTTCATCCATTATTTTAACCCTTTGCAATTTCAATTTTACTGATATCACAATACAGCTAATTATTAATCGAACTAATAATACATGTCCGTAAATGTTTCTTTTCGAAGTAGAGTTTTTGGTTTTACAGAAATTTATTATAAAAAACTGGATTTGATTGTATAGAAAAATACCTCGAACGCAAAGGATTAAAGATAAGGTTACTAAAACCATTTCGATCATTGTTGACTGTATCGACACACCACGACTCCCTAACGTGTTTAAAATTGCCAGAGGGTGGTTTTTTCATCCCTTTGATTCCATGTGTCCTCTGGCGGTAGGCATTTGAGTTCCAGGTAAACGTGGAAGTTCGCAGGCTAACGTAGATCCCTGCTCGATCACACAGCAATAAAAGTCGCAGATTTGCTAAGGACAATGGGGGAACCACCCTCGTCGTGCTTCGACAGGAGCTAGTGGATTATATTTAGGGCTGGAACGAGATACCACACCCTCCATAGTAGCGCCCTGAGACGTTCTTATCGTGAACGATTCTCTCCGAGCAATCCAGTTTCACCTTTTCATTCGACGGCACGATTCTCCTGAATTTATGCCAAGAAGACATTGCAAAAATTTAGAAACATGAATCACATAAATTGTATGGTGGAGGAATGACCAAAAGAGTAAATTAAAGTTTGAAATTGGTTACTTGAATTGATTTCTTGTATGTAAAGTCTCTCATTGTCTATCTAGGATTAGCCAACGAGAAATTGACACAGCACTTAGGGTTTGCATGATGAATGTCTCAGGAAAACGTAGGAAAAATTTAGAAACATGGATCACATAGATTGTACAGTGGAGGAATGACCAAAATAGCAAATTAAAGTTTGAAATTGCTTACTTGAATTGATTTCTTGTATACAAACTAAGAATGTTACAGGGAGATGTAGGACAAATTTAGAAAAGTTTGAAATTGTTTACTTGAATTGATGTTTTATATATTTATAAAGTAAAAATGTCACAGGGAGGTGTAGAAAAAATTTAGAAACATGGATCACATAAATTGTATGGTGGAGGAATGACCAAAATAGTAAATTAAAGTTTGAAATTGCTTACTTGAATTGATTGATTGTATATAAATCCTCTCATTCTCTATCTACAATTAACCAACGAGAAATTGACACAGCAATTAGGGTTTGCATGGTAATAGTTCGATGACATCTGGAAGAAATTGGCAAGGTTCACAGAGAGGGGAAATGGGATTCAGAGAGTAACAATTTGTAACTCGTTACGAACGAGGCGTAATAGTGAGCCAATTTCTCCATAGAATTGTAACCGGAAATGAGAAATGGGTTCTCCACTTCAATTCGAAACGAACACGAGCCAAGCAATGATTGCTACCGAAGCAAACTCTAATTTCGACATCAAAGCCCAGTTTAACTTGGAAAAAGTGTCTGTTATGCTTTTGGTGGGGTCTCAGAGGGTTGATTCGTTTCGATTTCTGAAACTGGGAACGCGAGAAGGGCTGAAGACTACCAGTAATAATTCGAAGGATTACAGTAGAAGCTCTCAGAAGAGACATTTATCAATAGGAAGAGTTTCAAGCAGAATTATTGATGGTAATGGAAATCAGACGGTGCTAGATTCACAGGAGAAAATCAAATCAAGAAAAGGAAAATGAAAGTGTCACCATAAGCTACCTATTCACTATATATGGCTTCGTTTAACTGTCACTTGTTCAGGATTCTGTTTCGAACTCAAATTAAAATTTCTTGAGCGAGTTTTGAAAAACATTGCAAGAAGCCAATTTCTATTTCAAGATATTTATAGAAATACTTACAATAAATTATAAGAAAAATTTACAGTTGGAGAGATTGAAAATCAAGTGACAGCTGCTAATATTTGGTAAGGCTTGCATTAATATCAACAATAAAAATTTACTACTTACTACTTATTAATCTTAAAAAAATGAATTGATGTAAACTGTAACGAGACGTAAAAGTCGTCTCTTTACATTTAAATAACGTGTTTCCACAATAACATGAAAGGAAACAAACCAGATTCTTTTTTCTTGAACAGCTCTAAAGTCGCGTAATTTCGCCCAACAAATTCGTATCGATTCCGCCTAATAGCCTGTCGATAACGCCGATATTTAAATTCCTCCTCGGGAATGGAAGTTCCACGACTGCGGTTGTGGAAACTACAGGGGCTGCGTGTACTCGATTATAGAGAGGAACAAAGTCCCCATTCGCGTACGAGCGCAGTCACGATTATGTTAGCAACTGATTAAACCTCTCGTGGTTTTCCCCGGATCTCCGCTCTCTCATCTTATCGATCTTTCGATTCGTTTCTCCGATTTTCAAGTCGCGATCGTATTCACCTCACCGATAAGGGGCACAAATGAACCCTAAGTGGAAACGGGAGAGCCAAGGAGAGTAGAAAATGTATTCCCAAGGAATCCTTCGCTTGTCCTTTTTCTTGGCTCGACTCCTTGTCTATTAGTCCTCTGAATCGCGGAAACTCAGTTATCCGCTCTGATTCCCTTAAATTGATCCGGGAGGAAGTCGATACTTGCGGCGACTCTTGTAACCTGCATAACCAGCCAGGAAAATAATACGAGAACCGAGATGTCGCGAAACTTCGTTTCCAGGTATCGCGTATGCAAGGAGGAGTACATATCAACCGCGAGAACGTTACTGGCGTGGTAAAATAAAAGTAGAAAATACACTTGTAACGAAAATAACAATTTCTTTATTTCAACGTGGACATAGATCCACTCTCTGAAATAATTAAACATCCGGAGGACCGCGGGTATCCTTGTGGTCAAACTTTTCCTCCATCTCTTTCCCATCCACGAGAAGACAGAACGTTCTTCGACCTGTTTTTTCTTTCTTTGCCAGGTCTTGAATATAACAGAAGGGAAGTATCGATATCAAGAGTTGAAAATAGGATGTCAGGAAATGATGTAACAGTTATGGATTAAAGTGCTTCTAAAACGGTATTATATTGGGTCTATATCTGTGAATTTTATGGATAGGGATTAAAAACAAGATTCGGATTCATGTATCTATCGCTGATTGTTCACCTGAAGAATATCTTTGTATGGGAGATATCACTCACGTTATTCTTACTGTAGTTTCATATCGCTGATTGTTCACTTGAACAATATTCTTTTATTGGAACTGTGGTGGAGGTACCAATTGAGGAAAAGCGAGAGAGTGGAGAAAAGGAAGGTAGCGTTTCATCCTGGGCCTGATAATGGACTTGTCAGTAAGAGTATCTAGCAGGCCCGTTCCTTGAACGCCAGGATGACTGGAAAACCGTCGGAAATGGCTTATATAGGATGCTAGGAACAGGAGATCCTACCACAGAACGTATCACTCGCGTTATTTTTACTGTACTCATGAATTTTTGCAATCCATGAACCCACCAGAAGAACAAATTACGATTCAGATTCATGTATCTATCGCCGATCACTCGAATAATATTTAACTACTGGAACTTATCACGGTCAAGTGTATTCTTACTACACTTTTGAACTTTTGCTATCTAATTACCCACGAAAAGAACAAATTCAGATTTCCACCCGTGGAACGTCTCGAAAGCCACTCAAGGATGCCCCCGCACCCCCGCGACATTACTCACTCGAGTACGCGTTAAGTTTTAACGCTGCAACCCCCCTCGGGGGGAGCATTAACACAGCCGGAACAATAGCGGCGTACCCGTTTACGAGAAGTAAATTACGAGAGGAATTAGTCATAAATTCGAAACGCTAATAAGAAGTTATAACCGTTCCTGGTTGAAGAACTTGGACATTTACCCCCTCCACCGTTGATGTGCTAGACGTAAGTGGCAACAGGCGGGGCGTGCACGGGGTTGCGCTATAAAATAATTGAATTTCGACTTCAAAGGGCCGTGCGGTAATAGCATTACCTTACACTCGCCGACGCAATTAAGGTGTATAAGGAGAACCCGTCCCCGTTCGGAATTCCACGACGGGGAAAGTTTTCCAGGCACGTAGGCATTTTTGTCATTTTCTTCGGGAACCGATAAGGTCCCTGCGATCGGCCATGGACTCCACGTGGATCTGATAACGCGAAATCGCCCCGAGAATTCCTTTTGTTTTCGGGTCCAGTGTCCCCCTCGTTTATAACGTTTAAATACATTCCTTCGGGTAGTTTCGTTGACTAATCGTCGTATTATTGCGTACCCAGTAATCCCACAGTTCGTCGAGATACTGGGTAGGTAGGTTTTTCATTTCACCCCTTAACGCGTGTTCTTTTGCTTTGTTTATCGAACGAAAGTGGTTTATTCAATCTAGTATTGCGAAAGATTTTTTAGAAGGGGCCTTAGACTTTATTCTTTTAGTTTGTTTTTTGTGTCAATTAATTATTTAAGTATACCACACTTATCGATGAAGAGTGATTTATTTTTATATACGACGACTATTATATAAATACGAAAATTATATGAGCCACTTAACTCCATAAAACAAAATATTCAAAAATTCGATGAAATAATGTACCTTTCATCTGAAGGTACGTCAAATAAATTAGCAAGAAAGAATTATCCTAAAAATAATCGTCGTTAACTTTGCAATTTTTATGTGACTGGTCGAGTTACTCGATTTGTGCAGTGATTATGGCAATGAAAATGTACTATTTTATTAAGAACTAGCTTTGCTACGTGGTTTCGCGTGGAATACTGTTCTTATTCTGCTATATCTACACTGGCCTTCAGAAAAATGGGGACACTTTCTTCAAAACGTCATAAATATGGGAGTTTTTGACCGATTTTCGTGAAACTTCGTCAGGAGTAGTTTTGAAGTGTCCTCTGGGTGTGTGCAAAGTTGCATTGGCGAGGGTTGATGCGAAGGGGTTAATTCACCCCCGTAAAGGGGGTGTATTAGCCACGCCGAACAAAGGAAAACAAAATAATACATGTACGCCAGTTAGTAGCCATCTAGCGATATATCTATTGTAAATTTGGGTAGCTGCTCCATTGTTTCGAAATCACAGACACTTCGATTTTATTTACATAGATTTTGAAACTCCATAAAACGAGGTCTGTCGTTTCATTAAAAATAGAAAATCTGGAAAAATCATTTCTTCCTTCAACGCCTGCTGACGTTTTCTGAAGGACTAATTTATTCGACTAATTTATTCGACTAATTTATTTCCCCACGCGACGAGGATACTTCAAAGGACGAATGTGCGCAGGATTCGTCGATTCGCGCCGATATACCAGGAGCAGCTGGAATGCGCTCGCCGTACGACGTTTCGATAACAACGTAGGAATTTCAATATGGAACGTAATAAATCGCCGGACTTGCCTGCTTATTTAAATCTTTAACCCAGTGCTTCCATTACTTACTAATAACGGAAATTCCGCGTGGAAATATCAGATACCGGATTTTCGACTCGCTACAGGAAGAACCAAACCAGCCCCAGATCTCTATTTCCGAGAAATGGTCGACGGGGGTACGGGTCAACGAGCCACGAAATCCTCGGGCCCCAAAGAACGCAGAATAGCGAAAACTAAGCGGATGAGACGCGACGAAACGATTCGATAACCGTCGCCTCAATGGAAATCTAACGAGCGATACTTCGACGACATAACCTAAAACTTCCATAGGGTGGTCGCTGGCCTAGAGGAAAGGGGACGAAAAGTGGATGCGGTGATTTTGTAGCGCAACCCAGCTCCGGTTGTCGTCTCTCTAACCCTCCTCCACCCCCTCCAACCTCTTCTGTACCCTCCGTTACCCTTCGTTTCCTCGGCCAACAGCATCGAGCAGCTCTTTCCACGGTCTCCCTCCCTTAGAAACTCGCTTCATCCGCGAACTTGCACCGACTCATTCTTCCCTTGAGCCACACTTTGACCTTTCCATCCCTGTGTTCCATCGCTCCGCCGCCACCTCCGCGAAAGGGGGTAGCGGGGGGGGGGGAGGAGGGGGTTGCGAACGACGGAAACACGAAACTTTAGCCGCGACTTCGACTTCGTGAGATCGTCCGCGAGTGTTGTTGAAACTTTACCAGCATCGCGCTCGGGCTGCCGCAATCATTGCTCACCGATCCCCGGGCCCGTTTCCCGTATGTACGAGGGTAAAAGGGAGCCGCGGATTACGCGTTCATTCAAAGGTTTCCCGTCGAGCGTCGCTGGTTATCGGGAAATTGCGTGGTAACGACGAAAACTGGCTGGCTCGATCGTGGGCGAGGGTGGAGAGGTTGGATTGGGGGTTGGGGGTGGAGAGAGACCCGGAGATCTCCGCATTTCTTTGATGTGGCTCACCGACCGCGCCCCGCGCATACCCGCCCCCGTTCTCCTTTCTGAAACGTGGCCGTGGATGCTCGATTTTGAGGTACAGTGATTGCAAAAATTAGAGACCAGTACGGACAGGACGAATAGGGAATGGCGGTGATTTCGGGTGAACGTGGTGTTAATTGGGATGTATTCCGGTGGGGTATGTAATGCGATCCTGTTGAAGAGAATAATTAGGGAGGGATAATTAACAAAGATTGAGTCACGATTACCAGGTGGAAAGGTTAACTTTTTGAGACTTGAATTATTTGTTTTTCTTCTTGTTGTAATGTAATTTAATTTTTAGGGTAACTTGGGCTAGAATTAGTATGGGAAAATTATTTAAAAAAATTCTAGTGGTGTAGTATTTTAAGAAATAGTGGTGTCTCTTTATGTGCGCAAATGATGATCATTTTTAAATTTTGTGTCCTTAACTGTGAACGCCAGGTCTGCAAGGGTTAAAAAGAAGTACGATTATCAAAAATAAAACGGACAAAGGAAATCAACTGGTGAATACAAATCAAACTTAATTTAAAGAATACAACAACGTTAACTATAAAAATGAACTCGACGATAAATATTGGATTACCGAAGATGAAAAGAATGAATTTATTTTTTAAATATCGAAGCAGATAGAGACAAAATTTATTTAACTCTTTCATATAGACTCTCATTCTTTTCGAATTTATTACGAAACGTAAATCATAAAATCATATGGACAGGTGTCAAACATGTTTTGTACCACCTATATACTGTTATTACGCAGGTTCCTTTTCGTCGAGTAAATATTGGCAGAGCCATTGAGGAATTCTCGTTGTAAGTGGAAGCTGTACGAACAGGTGCACCCAGGAAAGGAGCATAACTATAATATTTATCGCGCAGCAACATTCGTCAATGGAACGGAGGACAGCGTTTCACGCTCAATAATTTTTATTGCTTCACGGCTGAGGAGAATCGAATGAAGTTGCCGGTTCATTGCCCCGACCGAAGATATTCCTTTATAGCGAGCCGCGACGCTGTCGCCTTTGTCGCAAAGTTTTGTAAGCAAATCGATTTGGCGAACGAAAGATTTCTTTCGGAGTTAGGTCGACCTAGTCGACTAGCATTCGGGCGTTCCCAGCACCGTGGGGTGGGCGGAATTGACCGCCGTCTGATAAAATCGCTCATCTATGAAATTTTAAAAACGACCACGACGCTTCGAAATACCGGGCCCTCGGTACTCCAATTATCGCACCGTAAATACGGGGCTTTGGGACTTTGTAAAAGTACTTTTTGGAAAACTCTTTACTCACACTTTTCCTTTATGAATGAACCAATATTTCTTCAGTCCTCGGTTTTCTTCAGTATTATTCGTATTGCAATCGTTTTTCTTGTACGAAAACATTTCAAGATGAAGCAAGTGAATATTTGTAAAAAAATATTTGTAAAGAGTGATAAGATAGTGTTGGACATCACATGTGTGGTTTTATTGATAGTCATTTGCCATATATAGACAAAAAGTGTAAAAGTATGATAATAAATCGTAGGACGAAGAATTGATTGTCGAAGCAAGTAGAAATATCCAGCATTGGTCAGACATGTTAGCGAAGTCGTATTGAATCACAATAACTCAGGCATAATAAAACTCCTAAATGATAAAAAAAAAACAAGTCAACAATTTTTACTGCCCCGACGTAAAGTTCAACGTCAACTCAAAGCCTCCGCTCGTTTCAAGAATGTTCGCACCTACCGGATCAGCGTTTTCTCGAATTAGCGGTGTACTGATCAAATCTAGGCATCTTCGGGGCTCCGTGGGGTTAATGAGATTTATCGTGGCGGGCTTAGGCAAGAAGTAAGAGAGAAAGGACAGCCCTTATCGTCCGGTTCGTGGGTGAAATACTTATTCGATGGAAGTATCTTATCCCGAAGGTTATCGTGGACGACCCGGTGGGACAAAGTTGGCCGCGGTGGCGGCGGTCGGGATTCGAGGAAGGTGGACAGAGCACTCCTTATTGAATCATGGATCCAACGACGAGACCAGACACTAGATCCCAGAACGGATATCGGGTTACTCGTTAGTCGAACGGCGTTTCGCCAAGATTTATACGATTAGACGGAATTTCCTTAAAGTAATCGAAGGCCGTTTTCGTCGCTCCCCTTTTGTCTCTACCGCGAAGGTAAGACGAGGAACGAAAAAGTGTTTGGTAATGAGTTCACCGGAGGATCGGATATTTCGTTTGGTATTCGCGTACCCTTTGCTCGCGGTAACCGATGATCCTCGCTCCCTAGGGAGCCGCGATAATTGGAGGATCGGGGATGCTGTATTTCGAAGCGAAAAATTTCATAAATCGACGGTTCAGGATGACGAGATGGAAAACCAAACTGTGCGAACAATATGAAAGAGTTTTTTTTAAATACAGTGGAATATTTTGCGAACACTAATTCAGCACATAAATGTGTTGGGTAGAATCCTTATATATTTATATATTTGTCATTTATAGTCAATTCCATAAATATTCGTACCCTCTATGGCTATTGAAAAAGTGTAATTAAATTAAATAATAGTTAAATTTGAGCAAAGTTAAATTGCGAAAAAATGAACGAAAAATTATAATCAGTTAAAAAAAAAAATAGAAACAAAATTCGGCCCATGATGGAACCTGCGTCATAAAATGGGGAAAGGAATAAAAGTATTCTGGGGTAAAAAAAAGAAAATAATTAAAAGTGTCGAAATGTCGAAATTTGAAAAGTTTTTTCCGGAAAATTAAAAAATCTGCAAAAATTCACAAAAAGGTATTTTGTAGGGTACTATAATATAACAAAATTTCAGCCGAATCAAAAATGGCCGTGTTCAAAAGTGGTCGGAATCCCTCATACGCATGTCATGTTAAATTCATAAAACTCATCATTTTCAAAATGTATTAATTACCAAACTTTCCTCATTAGTTATTTCAAAGCTCGTTCGCGATGTTACGTCAAATAAATCATCGTTCATCGTTTCTTTCCGAATAATATTCTCATAAATCTCCTGTTAATAATCATCCTCAAATTTACCTGTGTAATATATACGTATTATTATTATTAAATACGTGTTATTCAATTTCCACTCGCAACGTTTCGAGGTTAACCCTGACAGTGACACCCGTTTTTCGGTTGCGGAACGACATCGCACCTTTACGAAATTAAAATGCATTTTTAAAGGGCGTTTCGCCGCGCAACTGTGTCGAAGGGCTGCGTGGGTGTCCCATAAACACGCAACCGGAGAAAGAATCGTTCCCCCGACGGTACGGGGATCCCAGTGGACGAGGAATATGATATTTGATCAACACTCACGCGCAATTAGCCCGCCGATCGCGGACCTTCGTGGGATTTGCCTCGATGCAGTTTATCCAGGGGCCATTTTAATTCCGTCCCATTACCGGTATTTCATTTTCTCATTAAGCTGGCTGCGAGCTGATTAAATTACAACGGCTATGCCCTCGTCGACGCCCGTAAAACGTTAACGTTCACCGAGGCCCGTTTGGACAAAAAAAAATGATTAAACCACGAAGGCTGGGAAAACAGAAATTGTTGGACGGAAAGGGATGCGGAACGGTCCTTCGATTCAAGATGGCGATGATGGTGATGAATGATTATCCCATTAACAGATGCAAGACATTTTTTTAGTAACGATGTTTAACGATGTAGTTTAAAGGAGTGAGAAAAATCATCAATGTATTATTATTTAACATTCATCCTATACAAAACATATAATACGCAACTGCATTTGTAAATAAATAATTCATCGGTGTAAAATTTAAGTGGGAAAGCAGAACAGCAATCCCTTGCTTCAAGACGGCATTTTTTCCCCCGTTTACAAGGCGTCAAATCATCACCACTACGATTAGAAAAATAATTCTAATTTCTTTACTGTGATTCAATTGAATATCGCTCGAGTCATATAACTCATTTTTTTTTTTTTTATTGTGAGAAAGAAAATTAATTAAAAGACTTTCTCCATAATTTCGTGATTCAATTGTATATGAATAATCCGAAAACTCAAAGAGGTGCACAAATGAATTTTAATAAAATACTAGGAACAACATCCTGCATTTACAATATTCCTAATTTAATTTATTTCACATTTCGTTCGACAGGTGCATAAAATGAACTACTAAAAAAACTATTATACCTAACTGTAAATTACATAAGAAAACACGGTAATGTGAAAAAGAAATAAAAGAGAGCGCATTGATTACAAGGGCGCGTAGTACAATTCCAACAACATTTACCAGTCGATGTCAATGAATTTCGGTTACGACGAGCCGTATATTCCAACCGCTCGTCCCTCGCGTGGCGTTATCCCGTGAAAGGGAAAAACTCAACGTCGCTGGGAAGGGTCAGAGAAGAAGGGGACGAGGGTAGAAGAAGAGCAGGAAAAGCAGAGAACAGAACACCGGTGGACGTACGTTTCCCGAGTGTCATCGGGGCGGCGGAGATTTAAATTGTGTCGGCAACAAAATGGAAATGAGGGTTGTAGAATGGAAAATGGAAGGCGGTATAATATAGAGAGAGGGTCGTGCTCGGTGGTAGAACGGTCGTCGTGCCCGCAGGACTCACCTCCGCGGCGTATAATAGCCGGCGGATGCGGCCGTTGTTCCATTTTTGAGTTCGCAGCCATTCGCGTGCCCTTGTTTACGCGCCCGTTCGCCTTTCTCCGGCAACGGGAGCGGAAAGAGGGACAACGGCCGCGCCAGGACACCGTCTGCGAGACGCGGAGCTGCCGCGTAAACCACTCGGTAGACGCCCGACGTAACTGCGCCCGGATATGCGGTGCACGTGCACACGCGCGCCGATTCCACGGAATATGTTCCAACACGGCTGATGAATATTCACGTAAATAAGGCCGCGTTCTAACGAGAGCCCAGGTTAATGTAAATCCAGTGCAAGCGCCGCGGGCGATACGCGTTCGGAGAATACGTATGGGCTCGGAAGAGTACTTAAATACCATCTTCTTCGATACTTTTAACGTTTTGAAGGTGATTTTCATCAGGAAGATCAAATTCAATTAGGAGATCAAATTCTTATCGAATCCGAAGGGAATTATTCGTTCGATAGACCGCGTAATCGGTTATGGGACTTGAGCGAATAGAATGTTACTGTTTTTCGTAAAAATTGAATTTATTTATTCATTTATTTTGATTTAAACCATCCAAGACTTGTATAGCATAAACATTACAAATTATGCAGTATATACATGATTATTTTGCAATATGACTTATAATCACCGCCGTGAACTGAGAGTCACCGATTTAAATCGCACTATTTTGGCGAATTTGAGGAAAATTAATTTAAAAAATCTGACACCGCTTTGCTAATTCTATTTTTTATTTAATGTGACCACAAGTATTTATTCCTGTAAAATTAAATTAATTCATCAAGCTAGATGAATCTTCCAGAGTCAGAACAAATATCTTTGAGGTCGTATGGAATTCCCAAAGCGAATTCCAGATGGCAATGTTCCTGAAACCTCGAGAAAAATATGTTTTTTGCAGCAGGAGAAAAAAGTGAATACTTTTCATATATTATTTACCTAGCGCACATGTAAACGTTCGAAATGTAAGTTTTTCGTCCTGCTGAAACAGGAATATTTTTCATCTCGCGAGTGCCTATTTACTAACAGTCCTTCCTTTAATTCTCTCCAACGAGTGCGCTTTCTTCGTCGATTGCAGCGACGCCAAAGTACGCAGCTTCGTAACGTGACAGCGTCGAAACGAAGAAGATCGACGCGACAGTGTTAATTCAATTCCAGAATTCAATTAAGCGCCTTTCCTGTCCCGACGAAGCCAGCATTACCTATATTTCTTTCGCCCGACACGTCGCTGGCAGCTACCGGGACGCGAGCAGGCCCGATAAAACACAAATGGTTTCGCAGGTCGAAACGAACGTCCTCGGCTCTCCTCAAACGATCCTCCCCGGGAATGGATTTAAAAAATAATACTCAGAAACGGTCGGACCCCCGACCGGATATATCGTTTGTTTTCCTGGAAGTGGAGTATCCAGGGACCCTGGAGCCGACGGTTGAAGGAGATATAAAGATCCCCTGCAGCATAGAATTCGCGATTCTCTTCCGCGCAGATGGTACGAAATGATCCTTTTCACTCCGTATTATATACTGCAGCCACTCCACGCTTTCTTCGGCCGCGTCGGGAAACGTAGACAGGGCATATTTCGTTGTCGAACCACCACCGCCCGTAGATCCTACCAACCACAATTTTCTACCCGAAGATTTTCCCTAGATCGTTCTCATACCAAAAACTACTTCCACGAATAAATTTACAATATCAATCTATCATAAGTGTCACTTTAAATAAGTTAAAATAAAAATTGACTTCTTGCAATGTTTTGTAGAACTCACTCAACAAATTTCAATTTGACGAACCTGAGGATATTCCTAGATCGTCCTTGTACCGAAAACCACCTCCCCAAATAAATTTGCAATATCAATCTCCTGTAAGTGTCACTCTAAATAAGTTAATTTAAAGATTCTTGCAATGTTTTGCAGAACACACTCGAAGAATTTTAGTCTGTCTATTTTAGTTTGAGTATTTCCCTAGGTCGTTCTTATATCCAAACCCACATCTCCACTTAAATTTCCACTCTCCAAAATTGTACTCACCCCCCACTATAAAAAGAAAAATATTTCTACAACATTCCACAATGACTCTTAACATGTGTCACCGACTAACCAAGTTTTCAACTGCTAATCTTATATAACCTCATAGGAATCTAACATGAATCCTCCAGTACCGAGGAAGGAGGCATTAATAAACTTGTGAACAGTGTTCTTACGAGGACACGAGAAAAGACGCAGTGGCATTGGGTCGTGGTTAATAATCGCGATGACGATGCGCCGTAACGGAGGGACGCGAACAACAGCGTCGACTCGACTTTGAAGGCGTATTTCTTCGAATGTATGCTCCTCAACGGGTACACGTACTCTTTTACGGTCTCGTTACGTACAAGCGAAGCCAGGTAATGACCACAGGCCATCGTCCGGATGCCCCAGCAAGGGCCGTTGAAAGTTACAGGGGTGGATTGTTAAGACTCGTCGGGAGCGATGGAAGACGAAGGGGAGAATCCAGCTCTGGAGTAAGATTCTCCAGATCCTCCAGTCACAAACACTGGCGAGGCCCTTAGGTACATTTTTAAAAGGAGGGAGAGTCGGGAAAGGATTGTACAGGGCTTTACAAAAGGAGCTTTACGATTTTTAATGTTGATAATAATTTAGGGGGTTCGTATTTTCAAAAATGAAATTTTATGCGTGTTGTGACACTACAATGTCGTCTCACAAGAACAATACATTGGAATTGTTAGAGAATATTGTGCAAGTGGGTAATTAATAAGAGAAACTTGTACAGGAATAGATGGTTAGAATTCCAAGGAAAGAGGGATGAAAGACGAAGGTGGGGGATCCAGGCATAAATATAGACTTTTAGCTATAAAATAATGTTTGAATTTTTATATTGAAATTGTTAGAAAATATTGTGCAAGTGGTTAGTCAATAAAAGAAACTTGTCGAAGGGTAGTTAGTTAGAATTCCAAGGAAAGAGGGATGAAAGACGAAGGTGCGTGATCCAGGCATAAATATAAACTTTTATCTATAACATAGTGTTAAAATTTGTACATTGAAATTGTTATAAAATATTGTTCAAGTGACCAATAAGAGAAACTTATACAAGGGTAGATGGTTAGAATTCCCAGCAAAAAGGGGTGATAGACGAAGGTCCAGGCATGAATATAGACTTTTATCTATAACATAGTGTGAATTTTTAAAGATTGCCAATTTTTCCCAAGAGCTGCCTTTTCCAAATGCTGCCTTATAATTCAAGTCCCAGAGCAACCCCAAAAATCAGTAACATTCTTCACCCCCTCGCTTTCCTTCGAACGAGCTGAACAATGTCAGTCTCATCGCGAACTATATCACAGAAAAATTCTAATCGATTCTAGCACGATCGTCTCCACTTGGTGCGTTAATTAGTCGAAGCACACGATCCAACAAATCATTAATTTTATGGCCGAACGGATCGGAACCCTCGGCTTAATCCGTCCCTGGTAGGAACCCGGGATAGCGCGTAGAGAAGCGAGAAGGGAAAAAGGAGCGGAACGACGGTAACAATGAGGCCTCCTTTTCTCTTCCCGTGTTCAACGAGGCTTGCATCGGCAGCTTTCGGCAAGCGATCGGCCGTGAATCTACTGTTCGACAATAATGATGTACTCTGTTTGTGTTTCGCGAGGCTCCCTTCTCCTCCTCCTGTGTTCTTCTTATTCGCCGCGAGAAGAGTAGGTCGCGAATCGTCGAGAGAATATCCGGAGGATGTACGCGCGTCCCGAGTGCTTCGAGTGCCGCCTCCTCGCAGCTGCGAGGCTCGCTCTGGTATCCCACCTATCCCCCGCATCCCCGATTCCAGGATAATTATAGGAAACCTAGAGTGAAACACGACGACGACGCCCCGATATAAATTAGCGTGCTCCTGTTCACCAGCCTGCGGCAAATAACTGGGTCGTCGTATAATAATGTGTCGAACGTGAATAGGAGGTCTTTGGTCGCGGTGATACGAACAAAATATCGTATGGTGTCCCGGAACAGATTTGAAAATTACCAGGTGATTTGTTTCTTTCTTTTTGGAAAGTGGTTTAGTTTTAAAAAAAAAATGAGGTTGCACTTTGGAGCCTTACTAATCTGAACAAGATACAGTAAAGACTGGATAAGTGCAAGAAAATTGGGACCAAAACATTGCAGTTATCCAATCGAGGTTTCTATTTTGTGTTTACTTTAAGTTGGCTTGAGTCGAGCGTCGAACGTAGAAAAGGACAGAGAGTGAAAGAGAGAGAGGTCCGAGGAAAAGAAGCAGTGAGCAGAAACGTATCGGTGAGACAATAGTCTATAGCCTCAACGATATCTCGGTTAGGATCGTATTACACTGCTCGATTGCCCTTCTCTACGATAAACGCACAAGTTCAGTCCCGAGCTTGTGCATTTAAGGAGACTTCGCTATATTGTTACAATCCAAATTTTCGTTACAATACAGAATAAATTAAAGTCTTTGTTTGCTGTTTTCAAAAGAATAAAAGCTTTGTGAATGATGTCACGTAGAAAGTTTTGTAACGTATGAAACATTCTTAGCAATCAGGATTTATATGGCACACAAATGTCCTTGATCCCAAGAGATCCTGGCGCTATATACATAGTTACATAAGGTTATGTTCTTCTTCGTTTTAATTTTCACAGGGTTACAAGGAACTTTTCCATAAGGGAACATGTTGATTTAAATTTAATCCAACACGTGGTTGACAAAAAAGGAACCCTCTGCGTCGGTTTTACCTCGGTTCGTTTTAAAATTTAATTTCAAACGACGGTGTGGTTATTTGTATTTTTAAGTGGATCTTCCTTAAGAAAGAACCTTCATGCATGATTTCCATGTACCACAAAAAATGAATAAGAAAAATTCATTAACTCAGTTAATCTAAAGACCATGAAAAGTGTATCATCATTTTAAGAACACTATTTATCAGTATCAATACCTTAAACGTTTCTCCAATTAAATAAGACGCTCTGTATACGCACGTGTAATACGTTCATACTTCACACGTTCATACGTGTTACGTACACATTATGAATATAGCAGAGTGTCTATATACGCATAGATTATACAAATCATGTACATTCCATGTACACATGAATATACATGGGACGTTCAGTGTTCATTAACTCGGTTACATTTGCATATACACTTTATGTCATCTGAATGTCCAGCACATCATGGCGACACAGCGTATGCAATATACATGGTCATACATTCTATATGAATTACTCGTTAAAATGTTTCGCAAGTACTTAACAAATTTGCAGAACATTTTAGCATCGCACGTTAAACAATACCTACAATTGCAATTTAAATGGTACGAAAGTGCCAATTTATTCGTATACTAGAAAACATTAAATGGAATAAATTCAGCGATTTCCACACGTTGATATTCGCCAGTACCGGGAAATTTACGTTTTCGAAGTTGCAAATGGGTCACTTCGGCCAGAGGCTCCGGGGTTAGAAAGTGAGAGTTACGCTGTGGAAGTTCTCTTTTTAAGTAAAGATGAAATTACCGGTGCAGCGATGCCACCGAAGTAAAACAAGACGCCTCGAAAGCGATACGTTCGCATCGTTATTGCCGGTACACACTAATCGACTCTGCAATCGTGCGCCCATCCTCGTTTGTGCGCATGTGCACTTACAAGCGCTGCAGACGGGACGTGCACTTCCGTAAGTATCTGGATATTAAGTCGAAACAATTATCTAAAAATATTACTAAATCATTGATGAATATTGTCAATGGTTATTTTATTTATTCTGTATTGTAGTAGAGAATTTGGGTGGTATCAATATGGTGAAGTTTTCTTAAATGCACAAGCTCGGGACTGAACTTGTGCGTTTATCGTAGAGAAAGACAACGAATAACTCATCATTCGGGGTTCCCTCTTGATGGAGGCAATCGAGCAGTGTAATACGATCCTAACCGAGATATCGTCGAGGCTATGTCCTATTGTCTCACTGATACGTTTCTGCCGACTGCTTTTTTTCCTCGGTCCTCTTCCTCTTTCACTCTCTGTCCTTTTCTACGTTCGACGCTAAATCTAAACACAGAATAGAAACCTCAACTGGATAACTGCAATACTGGGCCCTGATTTTCTTGCACTTATCCAATCTTTACTGTATATTTATCTATTACTTCACTTATGATAATAAAAAATAACTAATAATTTTAACCATTTGCACTACTAGCAACTCGAGAAGCTTTCCTAGATTTCTATTGCCACGAAGCTTAATCAGGTCACCTTTACCTCTTCGAGTTCCAGAAAAATTAAACCTAAACAAACACTACTCTTTGTCGATCTCTCACAAAGGGTTACTTTTTTCATAGTATAATTTTCCTGTCATTCTCGCTTCTGGGACACAGGCTTCGCAGCTAACATTAGCAGAGATCAGAGCACCGAGTGCTCGCTGGATACTACGATTAAATGCTCAATTAATCAATCGTTTAATTAAATTGCACCGCGCCCGCAGCGTTCAGAGAAGCATGTCCGTTGCGTGAATTCGGCGTGATAGTCAACGCGTTGTTCGTTTCGTTTGCACAGCGCGCCGGAAGTTCTCTTCGGTATACCCTCTCACAGTCCTGTTGCGCAAAGATCCGGAGAATGCGGCGTTCGCATGCAGGCGAATGTTTGGTGTGGCTCTCGGGCCTAGTTCGTTACTCCCGCACACCCCGAGTGCACTTCGGGGAAAATCGTAATTATAATCAAGTTTCACCACCCTTTACAACGTCTGCTCGAGTTCACGCGCCGCTGGCTCGAGTATACATTCCGTTCGCGACTGTCATTGTCCGCGGAAAGAGCGGCGAGCCGTGTCTCGAGTCGTCCGCGGGACATCGTGAGGAGGATTTGCGCCCGTAATCGTCCCGTCGCTTATAATCACGCTTTCAGGGGCCCCGAGTGGTTCGTTAGAAATTCCATAACGCTGATGGAACGTTTTAGAAATCGTTCCTTGCTGGCGGAATGCGTTCGTTGCTGGAACTAGCGGGGCTCGAGAACTCGGAGAGCTTCTGTAAATTGATATTTGTGAATAAAAATGGGTTTATTATAGTACCGCGTGGGTGACTTGTGTTTAAAGTTGTTGGAGGTTGATTGTTTTAGATTGGACGCCTTGATTTAATTAGAGCAGCGTGGGCACGGTGTCACAAAATCAGAGTTCATTCAGAGTTCGTGCAGGATAGAAACATTGTATTAGATATTGTACAGTTGATACGGTGTGTAGAGGATAAACAAAATTCTATTTTTATGAGGTGACTAAATAATTGAAGAATTTTATTTTTCAAAATATACGAATTACCCTCACGATATAGAAATTCTACAATTTATTTATTTCGCCAATTTTTGAGCATCCTGATATTATTTCTTTGATGAAACAAGATTCTATTTTTACAAGGTAATTGAATAATCGAAACATTTAATTTTAAACAATGTACAAATTACCCTCACGATATACAAATTCTACAATTTATTTATTTCGCCAATTTCTAAGCACCTTTTCTTCGATGAAACAAAATTCTATTTTTACAAGGTAACTGAATAATCAAAAAATTTAATTTTAAACATTCTACAAATTACCCTCACGATAGAAAAATTCAATTTATTTATTTCGCCAATTTTTAAGCACCCCGAGCAACGATCCGAAAGGAATGTGGGAGAGGATCCGTGATTACGAATAACGAATACACTTTATTGTAAAGGAAAAAACGTTTCACATGCGTTACTCCGCGAGATATTATAACAGACGACCAGCGGTCACGACACACAGGTCGTGCAGCTCATCCCGAAATCGCTAGGTGGCGACAGAAGGGCGTTAATGCGTGTAACGCCCTGTGAGTCCGTGTCGTCAGAGCTAAGAAGAAACCACAGCGAGTCAACAGGACGCGTCCCTAGTACGACGTAAATTTCTGGTAAAAACATTCGAGCACGGTCGCCCGGCTTTTTTCTCCATGAAATTTGACGGGGAAATTTAGCGTAGCCAGGAGAGGGCTAGATTACGCGGCGTTAAATCCCTTTAAAGTGTGCAGCCTTTTTCGCCCTACTTTCAAGAGCCCTTGATACGTATTATGGCTACTTGTGTTCTCGAGAATGTAGTTAAATAATTCTTTACTTTTATTTAATCTACACCGGGGATCCAACTTTCTCTGAGTATGGTTCAGTGATATAAATGATGGGCTTTAGGGGTTGGAATGTAATATATTATATATTGTACGCTCTTGATAACCAAGTGAAGCAACTAATAATTTTTTAAATACTGTGTAGAAAGTTGGTGCCAATTTTTAAGAAAATTCAGACTCACATTTGAATTTTGATATATATTTATTTAATTACATACAGTCAGCCTTCTCACTCTATATCTATTGAAGAAATTCGTCTAAATTATTTAAATGACAGGCTTCATGTTTCCAAATCAATTTTCCATTATAAATATGTACATGAATAAAATTCACACATGTATATATTTACAAATTTACTTAGAAACATGAAGCATTAATTTGAACTAGACGAATTTCTGCAATAAATATAGAGACTGTAGGTGCCATTTTGTTCTACAACCTCGCCACCTTTTAAGGGATGTACACATTTTATTTGTTTTACCAAAAATCGAGATTTTTGAGACAACCCAATACTTAGCTAAGAATATATCACATTTTAAATCATAGATGAATTCACCATTGATTTTACTAACATCCCACCCATTTCTAGATTTCCCACAATTACCCCCTAATTTTATTCCATCGCAAACCTACATATCTACAATTCGCACTCCACCAAGTCTCCCAAAATTTAAATTCCTAACTACAATTAATATCCGAAAACTACACGTTCCCGAAAATGATTTACCATTCCACCCCCGTCGAACAAGAACGCCTAACAATTTCAATGGATTCATCCAGACGTGACCCAGTGATTAATTAAACAGAACTTTTGCAGTTTAACCTGCAATCATTATTCCCGCGGGACAAGAGAAACGGAAGAAGAAAGAAAAGGTGACTATAAAAGGATGATGTAGGTAACGGAACTCGAGTTTCAGTCTCGATAGCCTGTTAGGGGACGCCTATTAGCGTGACGTAATGACGTCATTAGCTGGTACGAGATCACGTGATCGGAGGGACAATTATATTAGTGTCCGCCGCCGCCTTGAAGGTTGGCCCCTTAACTACCTACTACCCCTCCAACCCTCCCCCGTTATTCCACGGCGGCTGAAAACACTCGTCCGCCCTCCGACGCTTCGCTTTTAACGAGATTCATCCGGCAGTCTGATGCTTTGCATAATCTTTTCACTGCAACATAAGCTCACTTGGCCCGCCCTTCGTAGGAGGGCACTAAAAATGCTCTCTTCCTTTCTGAATTTCATTACACCGATAATGTCGCCGCGCAAAAAGGGAGAATCGCCTCGCGAGAAAACGCAACGGGCCAAGGTTTGCTTCCTTCGTCCACTTAGACCGTTAGATATCGATCTAAATTAATTCGAACCGCATTTCGGTGCGATACATAATCTTTCGCGTTACAAAAGCTGAATATCCGATGATATCCGCTGCGTGGGGTAACGGCGTCGGGACGATGAGACGCGCGCGATATGCTTATCTGCGAATGCGAGGAAACGCGGTGTATGTACGATTAAATTCATGGAGAGTGTATGATCCGCTTGTACTGCGCGGCAGAAAATGGTAGGATGTGTATTCGAATGTATATAATTGTGAGGGAAACAAAATTTTGAATCCTTCGTTAGTTGGGGGATGGAAATTCAAAATAAAGTAGAAATACAGTAAGGACTGGATAAATACTGGATTGGGATCCAAACATTGCATTTATCCAGTTGAGGTTAATATTCTGTTTACATTTGGCTCGAGTCGAACGTAGAGAGAGAGAGAGAGAGAGAGAGAGAGGTGGTCGAGGTGGTCGATAATGTAGAGTGCTCTGCCGATAATGTATATTGCTCTGTCGATAATGCAGATTACTGTGCCGATAATGTATATTGCTCTGTCGATAATGCAGATTGCTCTGTCGGCAATGCAGATTACTCGGTCGGTAAGGCAGATTACTCGGTCGGTAAGGCAGATTACTCGGTCGGTAAGGCAGATTGCTCCGTCGGTAAGGCAGATTGCTCAGTCGGTAATGCAGTTTACTCGGTCGGTAATGCAGATTGCTCGGTCGGTAAGGCAGATTGCTCGGTCGATAATATATATTATCGGTCATATAGAGAATTTCATATAGTACCACCAATGATCCAACATCGTGTACTATTCCTATATCAAAAAAAGTCTCATTTGACTTTCGCTTTTCAAATAACTTTTGTGTAGCCTTTTGGTCCTTTATGAATAAAGGGTATCGTAAATTTGACTTCTTGGGATCGAGTATTCCTCGTAATGTTGTGTGCTCGGTCGATAATGCAGATTACTCTGTCGATAATACAGATTGCTCTGTCGGCAATGCAGATTACTCTGTCGGTAATGCAGTTTACTCGGTCGGTAATGCAGATTGCTCGGTCGATAATGTAGATTACTCTGTCGGCAATGCAGATTGCTCTGTCGGTAATGCAGTTTACTCGGTCGGTAATGCAGATTGCTCTGTCGGTAATGCAGATTACTCTGTCGGTAATGCAGTTTACTCGGTCGGTAATGCAGATTGCTCGGTCCATAATATATATTATCGGTCATATAGAGAATTTCATATAGTACCACCAATGATCGAACATCGTGTATTATTCCTATATCAAAAAAAGTCTCATTTGACTTTCGCTTTTCAAATAACTTTTGTGTAACCTTTTGGTCCTTTATGAATAAAGGGTATCGTAAATTAGACTTCTTGGGATCGAGTATTCCTCGTAATGTTGTGTGCTCAGTCGGTAATGCAGTTTACTCGGTCGGTAATGCAGATTGCTCGGTCGGTAATGCAGACTGCTCGGTCGGTAAGGCAGATTGCTCGGTCGATAATATATATTATCGGTCATATAGAGAATTTCATATAGTACCACCAATGATCGAACATCGTGTACTATTCCTACATCAAAAAAAGTCTCATTTGACTTTCGCTTTTCAAATAACTTTTGTGCAGATTACTCGGTCGGTAATGTAGATTACTCTGTCGGTAATGCAGTTTACTCGGTCGGTAAGGCAGATTGCTCTGTCGGTAATGCAGTTTACTCGGTCGGTAATGTAGATTGCTCGGTCGGTAAGGCAGTTTACTCGGTCGGTAATGCAGATTGCTCGGTCGATAATGTAGATTACTCTGTCGGTAATGCAGATTACTCGGTCGGTAATGCAGATTGCTCAGTCGGTAATGCAGATTACTCTGTCGGTAAGGCAGATTGCTCGGTCGATAATGTAGATTACTCTGTCGGTAATGCAGATTGCTCGGTCGATAATGTAGATTACTCTGTCGGTAATGCAGATTGCTCGGTCGATAATGTAGATTACTCTGTCGGTAATGCAGATTACTCTGTCGGTAATGCAGATTACTCTGTCGGTAATGCAGATTGCTCGGCCGGTAATGCAGATTACTCGGCAGGTAATGCAGATTACTCGGTCGGTAAGGCAGATTACTCGGTCGGTAAGGCAGATTACTCGGTCGGTAATGCAGATTACTCGGTCGGCAATGCAGTTTACTCGGTCGGTAATGCAGATTACTCTGTCGGTAATGCAGATTGCTCGGCCGGTAATGCAGATTACTCGGCCGGTAATGCAGATTACTCGGTCGGTAATGCAGATTACTCGGTCGGTAATGCAGAATACTCGGTCGGTAGTGCAGATTACTCTGTCGATAATACAGATTGCTCGGTCGATAATGCAGATTACTCGGTCGATAATATATATTCTCGTCGAGGTGGTCGAGGTACAGGTGGTAGAGGTGGTAGAGGTAGAGGTGGTAGAGGTGGTAGAGGTAGAGGTGGTCGAGGTGGACGAGGTGGTAGAGGTGGTAGAGGTGGTCGAGGTGGTCGAGGTGGTCGAGGTGGTCGAG
>NC_071981.1:1366091-1378394 GCF_026283585.1 Hylaeus volcanicus | reverse complement strand
GGTAGAGGTAGAGGTAGAGGTAGAGGTAGAGGTAGAGGTAGAGGTAGAGGTAGAGGTAGAGGTAGAGGTAGAGGTAGAGGTAGAGGTAGAGGTAGAGGTAGAGGTAGAGGTAGAGGTAGAGGTAGAGGTAGAGGTAGAGGTAGAGGTAGAGGTAGAGGGAGACGGTCGGTCGGTCGGTCGGTCGGTCGGTCGGTCGGTCGGTCGGTCGGTCGGCCGGTCGGTCGGTCGGTCGAACCGTACCGGTGAGACAATAGTACGTAGCCTCACCGATATCTCGGTTCGTTTGTTCAGTTCATCCTGTCTTGCACTTATCCAGTCTTTAGTGTATAGGCTATGTTACTCTCTCTACTTTTTAACGATTGTACAAACTTAGAAGGCAACAGGAAAAATGTGAAATTGTCTTACATAATTGTTTCAGTGTGTTCTAATAATATTTTAACTTTCTCCCATTGGCAAGTGAGTTTCAATTAAACCTGTCACATATAATATCCTTCATATGCAATCATTCGCTGCAGGGAACCTGAATATAACATCGAACCACTTAATAAAAACAATTAAACACGTGCTTGCGTCGGAGTGTAATCCAGTTTCAATCTTCCATCTCGCACCGAGCAAACTATAATCGATCGATCATCAACCTGTCGATAAGTTCTTCGGTTTCGAGTTCGCAGGAACCGATGGTTCTGAATTAAAATATGGAAGACCAGACGAGATCTCTCTTCCATTCGGATACATTATTCATAATGCCCGAAGCATTTTTCACCCAGCATTGAAATCATTGTCACCTCAGATAAATCATTCGGCGTTGTTTCTCCGATCTCGACACCCGAATATCGTCTCTCCTTTTTTTCATATCGCGCAAACTGCAGACATTTATCGTTGACTTTCTCTAGAGTTAAGTTTTTCTTTTCAGTCTGTCTTTATTTTATTCAAAAATAATTTCAGCCTTTGTAAATGTTTAATCGAAAGAATATTTACGAGTACGTTGGCGTGTGACATTTTCCTCATGCTATTTTTATTTTTGACTTATGTATGAGTCGTTCATTCGCACATGTAAAACTTATTTATGTATACATATAAATATTATAGAAAAATTTGGTAATATGAAACTTATCATTTAATTAAAAATGTCTTCAATATCATAGAGGGTACGAATATTTATGGGACTGACTGTATCATTCAATGACCAAAAAAGTGTTCAATGCTGTTAATCTTTATTATTCAGGAAAGTTATTATAAATATAAAAAGTTACAATACCAAGTGCTTTGACCCTTAAATTTCATATTCTTCAAAAAGTGTTTATACCTCAGAAATCAAAGAATTATTTAGTTTCTAAAATTTCGTTAGTGAGTGTATCAAGACACGTTCTCGATCCCGGAGCCCTCCTTACGTGGTTTGGCGGTCTAATTAGACCCTGAAAGGTCATAAATACGCTTAAAGTCCGCGCGACCAGCCCTTTTAACGATATCTCCGCAATTTGCCTTAAACGCCTCGGTCCTCCGCTCGACGTTAATACTGGTAAATCTCGCGCGAGAGCTTCGTCTTTGCAAAGAGGGGGCGAAGCGGTGGCAAAGTAGTCGGGGCAGGGGCAAGAACGAAAGCAAGATAGATGTTGCGGGGGATACGGAAGAAATTTCCTCAAGGCCAGCGATAAATAGCCCCGTAATTATGGCTCTTTGTGAGGAGCGAAGCGTTTTCCTCTCCCGGCGCAGTCCCGTTGTCGTCGTGGGCGTCGTTGTCTCTGCTCGACAAAGGGGGTATCAATTAGTTAAAAAAAAAAAAAGGGAGGGGAACCACTCGGGGCTGGTGAACAACGAGGCCAGGAGTTACCGCAACGGTAGAAACACAATTCTCCCAGGGCTCTACCTTTCTGCCGTGACTTGTCTCTTTTTTTTTCTTTACCCAATTTCATTCAGTTCCTTTCATATTCTTCTGCGAACCACGTCGTCGAACAACGGAAGAAACAATAATACCGCGTAGCGAGAGGGCGAGGCTCCTAAATTCATTTCTGTCCTCAACGTCTGCTGCCCAGCTTTGGGATACGTCCTCGAGGACAGATGTCGTTCGAAGTCAGCGTTGCGACTAATAAGGAAAGTTTGGAGGAAGTTTGAAAAATTGGAAAGTTTGTAGAAATGCGGTCCAAGTTATGCTAATAACGTGACTACTTTTTGTTTCGACGTTGAAATGATTCTAGGGGCGATGACGGGTCGTTGCGAGCTTGCGTCGTTAGTTGCTCTGTCAAAAATATCGAGAAAAGTGCCACAATCGAGTCATAAATAAATTCAAAACATAATGAAAATTGTTTTCTGTATAAGTAAGATTATTCTCTTTATTTATTCCAATTTGAAAGCCACTCTACCACTTCGTCACTTATTTATTTCCATTTACAGTAAAGTTTCCATAAATGCACAAACTAGAGATTGAACTAGTGCATTTATGGTAGACTTCGTACATTCTTTGTCGAAAAGCTTGGAACGTAGAGAAGGACAGAGAATAAAGAAAGAGGAAGAGGAGAACTCTTTGACTCTCAGTGGATTTATGGAGACTTTACTGTAGTTCCTTTAGAATTCCCCTACCAACCTCTCTATGGAACAACGCAAAAAAAGCAGAAGACTCTTAGGAAGAGGCTGGAGCTTTTAAATTCATCCCTGTCCTCCTCGTTTGCCGCCTGCTCGTTGGTCCACCACTCCCGAAGACAGATGCTGGGTTTCGGAACGTCTCCTCGACAAGAAACAATAATACGGATGGAACGGAGATAACGCTACCGCCAGTGACTTATCGTTCCTGTTAGCACGCGGGCGACGCTTGTTCCTCCGTAATTTTCGTTAGGGCGGGCAATCACTTAACGTTTAGACGGACGACGAGCACGTTTCCGTCTCCGTCCATCCCCGCCCGACCCCTTCGTCCCTTGTTGTTCCGCTCGATTCACCCTTCCCCGCCCGGCATTCCTGTCGCGTCCCTTCTGTCCAATTTTCTCTCTCGCGCTCTGATTTTGAGAGCCCACTAAAACGAGTCGGATTGTGCCCGAAGTAGCTATGCTTCCGATGATAAACGGTCGACGATACCGAGCATCCTTTCTGAACTGCTCGGCGCTTATCTCGGCTTAAAGAGATACGCCGGCATTGGAAGCTCGAAGCCTCGTCCCTCGACAGCTTGCTCTCGCGAAGATTATTTCCGCGGGATTACTTTAATTGTTTTAACGCTTCGACGAGTCGGGCCAAACCCCCCGACCTTCGTTGCGCGTTCTTTTTATGCCGTTTTAAGCTCGGAGTTTCTAGACCCGAGTTTCGATGCGTCTTCCCTTCGCCCTTTTTCTATTTTCCACTTCGAATTTTTAGGGTTAGCTAGTCAGGTTAATTCAGAGGTGATAAGGCAGAAGGTATGTAACCTCAAAAACTCTTGTATACCAAGTTTCTTCTAAATTCAGTCATTTTTCGCATTTTCTGTCGTTATGTTGTATCCGCCATTTTGAATTTCTGAATTATGACTTCAGATTTGAAATCAGCGACCCTGAAAACCCCTGTATACCAAGTTTCATCCAAATCGAATCAATTTTTTTATTTTGGTCCGCCATATTGTATCCGCCATTTTGAATTTCTAAATTTTGAGTTCAGATTCGGAATCAGCGACTTTAAAAACCCCTGTTTACCAATTTCATCTAAATTCCGTAATTTTTCGCATTTCGTGTCGTTATGTTGTATCCGCCATTTTGAATTTCTAAATTCCGAGTTCAGATTTGGAATTTATAAGATACTATAGGATACTATAATTGAAACGTTAAAACTAAATACATAAATTGCACAACAATAATATGTTGTTTAACTAAATCTAAGCAAACGAAGCAAAATCAATCACGTACATGTTTTCCATGTGTCACTTCTCATGGTAAGTCTAGACAAATTTCTCCAATACACGTAGAGGGTACGAAAATTTATTGGACTGACTATAAGTACAATTATCACAATTAATTTCATGTATAGACCACGAAATAGAAAGAAATAAAATTGTTCATTGATTAAATAGCATGCAGCGTCACTGTAAAAACCTATCTGAAATAAAGTGTCTTACTTACATTGCAATGAAAGAAGCCATCGCTTCAATAAATACCAGAAAACGCCCTCGATAGACCCCCGCGCATGGACACCATAAGACTGGAGCGAAGTGTACATCGACGCCCTTCTGAAGGATGCATCCGGGCCACCCGAAAGCTCGACGAGGGCTCTAGATCGTCTTTCCACGTTCTGTCACAGTGGATCGCTCCAGGCAAGGTCACACGATCGATCTTAGAAACTGGTAACGTACTCCTTGACGATCACGGAGGCCATATACACCAGCATCCAGGGAGTCAAAGCACCATCAGGACTCCCTTACGGCGTCCTGGAATCAAAAGAAGAGACTTCGATCCAAGGTACGCTCGTTGTTAGCGGACGAGTGGCCGTCGAGGAAGGTTCATAGCCCCAGCAGCATCAGGCGAGGCGAAGACGGAAGGTTTATTTTCTGGATCGCTGGAGGTCGTCATTCGAACCGACGGACGCCACTGGAATCCCTTAATGGCGGCCACGCTCGTTCCCAAGGAGCAGCTCGGGCCACGTCAGCTCGAGGAACCTCGTAACCAATGTGACGACGTCGCTTTCGCCATCATCGCCGACGCCACGGAAATCGACGAGTCCGAGCTCATAACAAGGTTTCTCCTTTTCATTCCGGAACCGAATCCGTTCGCCTCTGTGCGATCGAAGACGCCAGTTTCGACGTGAAACGAGTGGACGAAGGACGAAGGGAAAGGCGAAGGAGAGGAGAAGGATCTGCGGTCGGAAGAGTGCTCCACGAGAGAGCACAAGACGACGTCGCGACGCCACAGGTGGCTGACTCGAAACGCTTGATTTACGAGGCGGCCTCACCTGCGAAGTTTAAAGTTCAAACAACGGCTGCGTGGTAAACAGGCCTGGCAAATCTATGACGCGGATTTTTCCATCCACCATTATGAAGTTTGGAATTTTTAGGTCAAATTTGTAATCAACCGGCACCCAAGTACCTCTGGGTCCTGAGTTTCATCAGAATCGAAGCACTTTTCATATTTAGTTAGGCCATATTGGATCCGCCATGTTGAATTTCCAAATTTTTAGTTCAGATTCAGATTGAGCGCACCAAAAAATACGTATATACCAAGTTTCATCCAAATGGAAGCACTTTTCACATTTCGTTCCGCCATATTGGATCCGCCATGTTGAATTTCTAAATTTTTACTTCAGATTTAGATTGAGCACATGAAAAAAATACCTATATAATAAGTTTCATCCAAATGGAAGCACTTTTCACGTTTAGTTCCGCCATATTGGATCCACCATTTTGAATTTCTAAATTTTTATTTCAGATTCAGATTGATCGCACCAAAAAATACCTGCATACCAAGTTTCCTACTAATCGAAGCACTTTTCATATTTGGTTCCTCCATATTGTATCCGCCATGTTGAATTTCTAATTTTTTAGTTCAAATTCAGATTCAGCGCATCAAAAAATGCCTCTATACCAAGTTTCCTCCAAATCGAAGCACTTTTCTCATTTCGTTTCGCCATATTGGATCCGCCATGTTGAATTTCCAAATTTTTAGTTCAGATTCAAATTCAGCGTAAAGTCGTACAAATCGTACAAGTGGTGGAGCACTTTGAATACTATCGCCTCGTTAATAGCGCTTTTGTACATCGCCAACGATTATTTTCTGACGAAGTTTTGGTTCACTTGTGCAAACGCGATTTCAAAATAAATTGATCATCGCGTACGCGATATATTATTCGAGAAAAGACTGAGAGGACAGGGGTTGAACGTTGGCTCTGTCACTGGTGAACTCTAGGGAGACCTCCGTTACGTTTGATAGATTTGTGACCCTCGGCCAAACGCTTCAAAGTCGGATCGTTATGGCTGTGCCGCAATGACCACGATTCAAAGTCAACACAACGTAACGAAGAGTATTAGGTAATTTGAGTACACCGCTAAGCGGTTAATTGCAGCAGGATGTATCAGTATCTGTTAACCGAATGCGGTCGATCGGTTCTACGGTTAATCGATTGCAGGCATAATCCAGTCGAGGGTCACGCACAGTAAACAGACTAATCGATTATCCCTATATATACAAATCGCTCACCTATAGGATAGACGTCTAATCAATATCTAAACGGTCCCATAGTGCGAGCCCGGTGCTCCATCAGAATGGTATGAAGCTGTGTAATAGCATGAACGGTTTGAACGTTCGCTGCTATTATAATCTCCTCGGGTGATCATTCTGAAATCTTTCACTCATAAACAAGTTGCTTCTGACTGTTATAACGATATCATTTTATTACCATTAAATGATCGTTTGTATTTAATTAATCGAAGTGAGTAATACGTTTTAATTAATGCGGAAATTTTAATTTGAATTATCAGTTCTACGGGGTACTCGGTTAATATGGGTTGAACGTGACGTTGATGCGTGGTTTAATCTTTTCAGTGGTAACGGTGTATACTTGCATGTTTAATTTGCAATTTTAATATTGTAATATCGCGGGTAAATGATCATAATTAAATGCATTGTTGGAAGAATGATCAATTATGCGATAATCGTTTGAACTCTGTTAATTTCTGATACGAATTGATTTTATTGGAAGCGAGGAATTAGAAGATATATGTATTTTTATATTAGAGGCATGCATTTATTACACACGTATGCAATTACTCCAATTAGTCCATGGAAAGCACGAAGTTCGATCGATTTTATTCCGAGCTTTTCTTCGGTACTCTTTTTACCATAACGTACACATTTTTTATAATGCGATGATTTCACTTCCAGGTAAGAAACCCTCCCTTTTTAATATCCAATTAACGGAGCTGAGTTCTGCATTTATGAACGAGGATTGCAAAATCGATCTTTTCAATTACAGGTAATTCGATAAAAGTTTCAATCGATACCAGTTTCCTGATAATTTATCCTTATTTGATATTTGCCATGATGCCTTCAATAATGAAAATAATGCACTGTGTGTGTTATCTGACTATTATCATCGATTTCAAGAGAATGTAAATTAATACAAATTTATTTTATATATCATTCCCCTTTTCAATGCAAAGGGTTAAATGCATCAGCATGCGTAACATTTTTATTCTCATTACTTGTATAAATTCTTTTATTTGAGCATACATGATATCATTATTTAATGTCGCGTTAGATGTGCGATTTAAGAGCCTTAGGAAAAAATAGTTTTGTCAGAGTTGACATATAGTAAAACTCAAGGGGTATATCCTCCAGTGGTGGGGATGGCTTCTGTGCATTTATCGTAGAGAAATTTGTGCATTTAAGGAAATTTTACTGTGGTAACGAAAATATAGTGCGTCACAAACCAATGAAGAAGAACGAAATCACTGAGGAGTAATGAGGAATAAATGACAAAAGTTATAGTAAATTTGTAGTGTTGATATTAACACAATAAACAACCTCACGAAATATTAACGGCAAAATACAAACGACACTTGATTTTCAATCTCTCTAATTCTTCCGAAGTCTGCAAATTTTATTTCCACGGCTTTCCAAACGTTTAGTCCGACGATATTGTTAGCTCTCTGTAACGAAACTGTCGTCGAGCGCAAAGGGTTAAGTTACCCACAGTACTTTCCCGTCACGTTCGCGCAAACGATTTCCGGGGCCACGCTGTAAAATTTTCGCGCTTTATTCGATAATTAATTGCCCGAATCAGAGAAATCGCGCGGCTGATCATTCCGTAGCGGCCCGAACATTATTAACGAATACGGAACAACGGCGAACAATAATGATCGATGGGTGAGAAATTTCTGGAAAATTGAACGCCACCGTACGCGAAATGCCGGTAAACAATGATAACTGCTATAAATTGCTCCCACGTACCGGAATAATTAATATCGACTTTGTGGACAGTCTGAGCAACGCGCGTAACCCCTCTTCATCCCCCCTCGTTCAGAGGGAGGGGGGGAGTAGAGGGGTCCAGTGTGGATTCGTCTGCGCCCCTATTACCGCAGTCATATGTAGTAAATGGTTCCCGGGTATGTACATATGTGCCTGACAAATTGTTTTCAGATTGTTCTGTTGCGAACAAACCACGGTCACATACGAGGCAAACGCTAAAGCCATTAAACCCATTTGCGATTGCCACCGTGTGTCCCGCGATGCGTATAATTTAACCGCTGTATTCCGCGATCCTTCTTTTCTCTCGCGTGTTCCGAAAGTATGGCGACCGAAAACAATGAAAATCATACACAGCGAGCACCCGGAATGCGAGCGTGCACTCTCTGTAAAAAAAAAAAAAAAAGAAACTCACCAGTGCGCCCGTGTGCTAGCTCGCTACGACGGTTTATAATTTCGATAGTTGGAGATTTTAGCGCGTGGTAACACGAAAATTATTGTATTGGTGTTGTTATAGGAACTTATGAAGTGTAAGCGTGAATTTAGTTGGCACTGATCAGAAATTTTGGGGTGTAGAGTAGAGATTGGATAAGTGCAAGACAGGATTGGCTGGATAAGTGCAAGATGACTATATGCGATCAGTGTAATATGATCCTAACCGAGATTGTACTATTGTCTCATCGATACGTTTCTGCCTACTGCTTTTTTTCCTCGGACCTCTTTCTCTTTCGCTCTCTGTCCTCTTCTACGTTCGACGCTCGACTCAAGCCAAATTAAAATAAACACAGAATAGAATAAGCAATGCAATGTGTGAGTCTCGATTTTCTTGCACTTATCCAGTCTTTAATGTATCTAAGATCGAAGAGAGTGTACAATATATAATGTATTCACATGCGTAAATTAGCCATAATGCAAATGTTTATTCAGTTTTAAATTCACATCGTATTACATTGGTTTGTTCAATGTAAGAATTAAGGCGAATAAAGTGTCCAATTATTTGTGAAAAATTCCGAAACAACGGTATGCATTTCCAATTAAAAAATAATAATGTATTTATAAAAGTAATGCGATTCTGCAAACGTATACTATAATGCATTCATTTTCGTTCGACATTTTTCTTTGACAGCACTGATAACAGAGTTATCACTCGTTACCCCTACTTGATCCACCCTTGTGTAACTCTCAAATCTTACAGATCTTTTCTTGCCATTCTCGAACAATGCCTTGAAATATATCCACCTACAAAAAACCAGAAAAATATAGAAATAAGTATTATTTAAACTACAGAGACCACAATAGAAATCAAGGAAGGAACGTTCGCCTCGCGAGTCGTGAAATAACGCCCCAATTACGGCGTTTGTCGCGTTATGCGAATTCAGTTCGGTAATGTCGGCTCATTTATTTCGGAACGGTTTGAACACCCGTTGTAAACAGTGTATTAACGGCGACGGTCGCCAGGTAAGAAAGAGACGGAGAGACATAATTTTCGAGAATAATAGGGTAATATGTGGTCTACCGCGAAAATTATTGCTCGGGCGGTGGGGGAGGGGATGGGAGAAAGGGAGGGAGGGAGGGGGGGGAGAGAAACAATTGCGCGAATTCGGTATTTTAATATCCTAGACGCGAAACGTAATTTCGCTCGCGTTATTTCGACCGACCCGAATTGGGAACGAAATTAAATTATTCGCATTGCGCGCAACGCTGGAAATTAATAATTATGCGCGTAACGATGGAACCAGGATCTTATTGGTACGTACGAAAATCGAATGCAGGACCTTCGTTGGGATAGTTGGAAGATTTTTGTTGAATGTGTTGAAGATGCCGGTTGAAAATAATTGAGGATAGGAATTACTAATTTTCCATTATATTACATATATTATGTTCCCTTATATTATCTTGAAGGGTTGACATTAATAATCAGGAAATATATGTATGGATACGTATATGTGGGCTGAAAGAGTATTATCGTGTATGAAAGCTTGAAGGTAATTCAGATAAATAATAATACAAATAGAAATTGGAAGATATTCATGAATATTTGTAAATGATGTTGTAATATAATTAACAGCTTTCAGGAACGGTTTGCACAATTTGTAGACCACTAAATTATATATTATTATTATCATTATTTTATTATATAAAAACTTGTGTAATTGAGATAAATAATAATAAAAGTAATAATTGAAAGATATTCATGAATACTTGTGAATGATGTTGTATTAAAACAGCAACAGCTTTGAGGAAGGCTTTGCAGAATTTGTAGACCACGTTGTATCGGGACCGTGCTGTATAAGTACCGCGTTGTACGAAGGTTTACTGTACAAGATTAACGTGGACGTAAAGTGGCGCGTGGGACATCACGCGATAAGCTCTTTTCCAATTTATTCCTCGTTGGAGCGCGAAGCCAAAGACTAATGTCGATGCTGGCTTTAATCCAAATCGAACGTACCTCGACCCGGGTGTCGGTTCCTATTACGTGCAACTTCGCGGAAGTCCGATTCCTCGCGCCCTGACAAAGGTACTCGCGCAAAAATAAAAATATACCGACCGGGAGCGACGGGTTTCTCGTCGATCTCAATTTCAGCGACAGATTTTCGCTCTTTTGACGCCGAACAACGTCAGTTGGTCATCCTCTAGTCTGTGCAGGGTGTCCAGGAATTAGTGTAAGCACCGGAAATGGAGGAAAAGGTAGCTGAGACGATTCTGAATCAGAATTTCCCTTGCAAAAATGTCGGATGAGGCTTCGTTTTTGAATTATCAACGAAAAACCACCGACCAATCACAGCGCCCGAGTAGCGTGGGCCCAGGATGCTCGAGCCAGCCTATCGCGGCTGAGGGCGCGCTATTCGGTCGCTGTGATTGGTCCGTGGTTTTTCGTTAATAATTCAAAAACGAAGCACCATCCGACATTTTCGCAAAGGAAACTATGGTTCAGAATCGTCTCAGCTATCCTCCATTTTCGGTTCTTCCACTAATTCTGGAACACCCTATACTACTACTTTACTTATTCCATTTTTAATTTTGTGTTCGTCAGGAACGAACATTTCTAAAGTGTACCATATAATTACGCAACCAAAGCGTTGATTGATAAATAAATAACCGTATTTATATTCTCTTGTTGTCTCTCGCGATTGCGATCTGCAGAAAGTCAGAGGGGTTGTCCGAAACGATGTTACAGTTACAAAATTCCAAAGATACCCCAGTTTTCCTGTGCTAATATTAGAACGTCCCCTTAAAACTGGTACTTTGTCAGCGACTTCGTTAGGGGCGTTCGCGCACGTTAATCCGCGCAGATTTTCACGGATGTGATCCCGCGAACGGTTGTGCTATTTAACGAGACGCGAGAAATAGTATATCCCGCTGTTCTCAAAAGCAGACGATACTTAATTTCCATCCGGATTGCTTCCGAATATTAAAATATCATATTTTGGAAATCGAGTGTATTTCGATGACTTCGAATAGTTTATCAAATTTTTGATGGCACACAAAAATGTTGCGTAAATTGTAGCGACGATTGGAGCAGGCTAATCGTTTAATCGCGAGTTGTTTATCGTCGAATCGATATACACGGTGTCGAAAAACCCACTGAATATCGTTTTAATCTTTCCTGCGAGCTGTAATACGTACGTTGGCTATATTTTCGCCGTCTCCTCTCGCCCCTGGGATTTATGACGCGACGGCGAATGTTGCTACGGAGGAATTTAAATAATGTTCACAGATATTCGCCAATTTTTTATTTAGGGTGGCCGATCGATACCGTCCGGCGGGAGTTTACATTAAAACTTAACGAAAATTTCGAGGGATATCGGTCGGTTTCCGTTTGAACGCTGGATTTATGACGCTATGCAAATTCGGACTATAGTTTAAAGCTTAAAATTTACATACAGACGTAATTTTCAGCGGAGAATCGTCTCAGCATATTTCATATGTACGGACGTATATACACGTACGTATATATATCAACATATTTTTTTATAGCAACATTGATATATATTGTTTGCATTTACAGGACGGAGCACGGTAACTGCATAAAAACTGTGTTGATATATATACGCAAGTAATAAATAAACCGTGCATTGGACAAATCAATTAACACCATAAATAGTTGAGAAACGCGACGAAATAATGTACATTGGCCTCTGAAATAAATTATTTAATATATTCAAGGACCAACAAAAATTTTGTCGTTTATTGGCGTTTATTACTCAGGTTGTTATAAATATAAAAAGTTATTACTACACCAAGTGCTTTAACAGTTAAATTAAAGATTTTACAAAAAGTCGAGATCCTCCTCCTTCTTCTTTTCCTCTTTGCAATTTATTTCAGAATATCCAGACGCAATCGCAGTACAAATATTAAATATCGTCTTCTTTGAATAATAAATTCTAATATGAAA
>NC_071981.1:1281819-1366081 GCF_026283585.1 Hylaeus volcanicus | reverse complement strand
TCTTCTTCTCTTTCCAATTTCTTTTTCTTTCCCAACAAAGATCATTCCCGTCAAAATATCCAAACACAAAGGTCCGCGCGTACCATTCTTTTATTTCCATGGGAGTTCGCAGCTCGTATTAGTTCCCCGTAACGTCGTTTCGATAAAGGGCGGCGTATAAACAAATTACAGAGTAAGCTCTCTCGCAGCAGCAGTACATTACCGGAGTTACGACGTCGCCGCCGACGACGACGAGCCGGTACAGCATCGCTGGTAACGATAAATTTTACACGACAGTCTTCATGCCCTTCATGCCAGGCGAGAATTGACTGCGCGTAGACGTACCTACATCCCGAGTTTGAATAAATACGCAGTGCAAGGGATTTAAGGGGAACGACGATTACATAGTAATCCCCGTGGATTCATGTTTGTCGTGCATTAAACAGAAAACACATTGCGACTGAGCTGTTTCGACGGAACGACCGTCTACTTTAAAATGTATGCGATACAGTTGCGGATGACTGGGATAAGGGGGCTCTAGCGGGTGACAATAACACAATTTGTTTGCACGCGAAACGTGACAGACTGAGGGCTTTGATAACATCCACCTCTGCTGACACGTTAAGATATAAGCGACGAGTACGTTGTTCCTTTCGAAATTTGCTCCCTCGGCTCGAAAATTCGAACACTTCGTTCCACTAATTTATTCAAATGGGTTGCGAGCTTCCGGATATTTGAAGGGTTTAGTCTGCGTTGCTTTGGGTGGAAATCTATTTCTGGAAGTTCAGTGTTATTTTTTGAAATTTTATTCTTGGTTATGATATTGTAGATTTAGTGTTATTTCTTGAAATTTTATTCCTGGTTAAGATATTGTATATTCAGTGTTAATTCTTGAAATTTTATTCTTGAATAAGATATTGTAGATTCAGTGTTATTTCTTGAAATTTTATTCTTGATGAAAATATCCTAGAATATCTACATTATAAAATCACTTATAAAACATTTCCTTCATAACTCACTGAAACGTTAATTCTCAAATTCCTCTAATCTAGGAATTTCTCCAGCACTATTTCGTTATTCCAAACACTAAAATACCAAAAGATGCTGCAATGCAAAGCTTGCCAAGACTATTATCGTACCTAATATAAATTGGATCCAATTAGTTCGATATTCGTTTGACATCCCAGCCATTACATTACATCAAAAGATGTCTGACATTTAATTTGCCTATTCACCAGCCTTACAGTATTATATCCCTTATTTCTCCGCCGTCATTAATCCTCGTGCTCGCGTTCCAGTCTTTGTCAACAGCGATATTGAAAGTTCCGACGGTCCAACATCGACGGAAGAATAATCATGGCTGGTGGGTCAATAAAAACTGAGCTAATTACGCAATAGCCAGACGTATTCAGCGTAGAGGTTCGTCGGGACCGCCGTCACCTATATCGAACGAATGGATGTCCCTGGTTTCAGTCGATCCAGTCTATCAGGGTTACTAGCGGCCGTGCTCTTTATAAATACGCGTGTCGCAGACGCGGGAACAGCGTAATGTAATAGAGAGAGAGAGTCCTCTGATTTCCGCGTCTTCCGTCGCGACTTTAGCTATGCATAAAGGTATTGGAATGAATATAGAAATTAAGGTATTCGAAAGCTTCAAAGTTTCAAAGCGATAGCTATTTGAAAGCTTGAAAGCTATAGCTATTTAAAAACTTCAAAGCTACAGCTATTGCAAAGCTTCAAAGCTTCAAAGCTATAGCTACTTCAAAGCTTCAAAGTTTCAAAGCTTCAAGATTTCAAAGCTATAGTTATTTCAAAGCTTCAAAGCCATAGCTATTTCAAAGCTTCAAAGCTTCAAAGTTTCAAAGCTTCAAGATTTCAAAGCTATAGTTATTTCAAAGCTTCAAAGCTATAGCTATTTCAAAGCTTTAAAGTTTCAAAGCTATATCTACTTCAAAGCTTCAGAGTTTCAAAGCTTCAAAATTTCAAAGCTATAGTTATGTCAAAGCTTCAAACCTTCAAAGCTTGAAAGCTATAGCTATTTCAAAGCTTCAAAATTTTAAAGCTATAGCTATTTCAAAGCTTTAAAGTTTCAAAGCTATAGCTACTTCAAAGCTTCAAAGTTTCATAACTATAGCCATTTCAAAGCTTCAAAGCTTCAAAACTTCCTAAACTACACCTTCAAAGCTACAACTATTTCAAAGCTACAGCTAATTGAAATAGAAGTAGAAATTAAGCCACAGCTGTTCCAAAGCAATGGATTAATTTCTATTTGTATTCTAATTAGCCATAGACTACTAAAGGTACACTTTAAGATCATTCTCAATCGAAGAATGGCAAAGGTTACAGTCGAGTCATCCCACGTGATATTCCCTTAATAATTCAATTAAATTCGATTAAAAGCACACAGTTCGTCCAAACATTGTCTAACAATATTTCTCACCGTCCCCAACATTTTTCAAACCATTCGTTCGCGACATTCACGTGCCCCACCCTGTAGGAGCGTCTAGGTAACCACGAAGGTGAAACGAACCGCTGGCGTTGGAGGCGGGAGGGTACGTCCGGAAAATAAGGGCAAATGGAGTGTCGCGCGAGGTATAAACATCTATCAAGTCGGCAATGTACATCAGATAGTCATGAAAGGCGGAACGACCGAACGCTGCGGTGAACGTTTTTATGCGTCCACCATCCCTCTCCGCTTCGGTCTCCGTGTGTTCCTCTACCCGTTCGCGACGTCACTCCGGCGTTCTCGTACTTTGTGTGGCTTTACACAGACAGATCGGTCGTTTATTACATCGTCGTGGCGTTAAATCTAGCGAGGGTTACGCGGAAGTGTATGACAAGGTGATTAACGATCTAATTAGACGGAATAGAGGCAGGAAACGAAAGACCTGAGGGTGATTAATTCGAGCGGATCGGGCAGCCGGAAGGTGACGCCGAATCGGTAGAAAATTCACGGGGTGTTGGTCGCGAAAATGTGGATAGAGTTTTCGAACGTCAACGTGGAAAATTTGATTCGAGTAATCGACTAGAAATGAATTTATCGAAGCGAACTTTGTATTCCATCGAACAGACGAGTAATTATCGAATTAAACCCTTCGCAATTTGAAGAGGCTTCCAATTTTTACTGAATCGGTAGAATATTCCCTGAGGTTTCACGTGAAATTGTATTATAGAGCTTCGACCATCAATGTGCTAAATTTGATTCGAATAACAGGCTAGAAATAAATCTATCGAGTGAAGTGAACTTTTTATTTGATACAACGGTCGAATAATTTTTGAATTCGACCTCTGAATGAATGAAATGAAATGAAATGAATAAACTGTATCTTCATATTTCATAAAAATGATATAATGAATAATGAAGTGGGTATTGTAACGTGACAAGAAAATAATTTATAATATGATATTATTATACATAAAATATTTTCTTGATGTAGTCACCATAACCCAAAAAACTTTAGAACGCACGAGAATGTACGAAACTTGGAGATGTTAGTAGCGTTAACTCTGATGTATTTCGATGCATTCATCCCGACTAACGCGAACAGCTTTCTTCGTTTCGCCGGTTTGCTTCCGTTCCCTTTGCGCGAACCTAAATTATGAGGCAAAGGAGGGGATATTAAACTTCCAAGTGTTGTTTGATCACTCTTCCTTCGGAATATAAGATATTCTAGAGTGGGCTCAGAGTAAATGGGACTTGGGAAATTTTAGTAAGGTGCTAGGGTAGCTATAACTTAGAAAATATTCTCGGTTCCCATACACTCCGGCACTTTATCAAATATTCCAAGTTCCATCTATTCCCACATCTCTGTAATGTCCTAGTTACATCTGTTCTCGCGTCAACCTCTAAACACGAATAGAACGTAGCACTTATTGTACTATGATTTTTACCAACAGGCACTAAAGAAATAAACCAGCCACTTTTATAAAAATATGAAATTTAAGTGTCGAAGCACTCGATACAGTCGTAACTTTTCTGAAAAGAGCATTTTTCAATATTTATTTGAATTTGTACTACAAAGGGAATTTTATGATACATATATTTATTTATACAATGCACATTATTTCGTCGCTAATCTCACCTTTTTGTTTATTGGAGTTATTTGACATGTGCAATGAACGACTCGAATAATACTTAGAGACCCAGAAGCAAGGAAAGGTTGAGAAAAGTTTTAAGCAATTATTTCGAAACTCGTCAAAGCAAAGCAGTTATCCCGGTGAAAAGATTATACCGATATTCGCAAAGCAGGTAAATTCGTAAAATTACAGAAGGAACGTTAAATAAGGTCCGCGGGTATAAAAGAGCTCGTTATAGAATATCCGTGATATGATGAAAGAAGCTTAAGGGCGTATTCAAAGTTGCTGCAAGATCTCTCATTTTTAAGAACGAAGGCAAACAGCGTATCGCGCAGATAATACGCGAAATTAATTGTACGATCGCGATAATGTACAGTAATATGAGACTTGAAGGAGCCGTGAATGAGCTCGTTGTTGTCGCCTCAAGCTTTCATCGCGAATAAAACATCGAGGAGAGTATTACCGTTGAAGCAGAGAACTCAAAGAAATAAGTAACGAGCAAACGCTGCTCTACGAGGCGAGGTGATGGCACTTTATATGTTTGCATATTTTGTAGAATTGGAGGAGCAACTTTATGTTTTATACAGCCTACATATTTTATTTTACCTAGATATACTATCAAAAAAAGTATAAATTAAACTGACTGTATATCTTCCCTTTTATTTTATGAATATGATCATTGTCCATTTTGGAGTGAAGGGCCTATAGAATTCTTCAATGCTTTCTGTGGTTTCTACTTCTGTGTTTTATGTAGCCCAACTGCATATTTTATGCAGTTTACATATTTTATCTTACCTAAATATACTATCAAAAAAAGTATAAATTAAACTGACTGTATATCGTTCCCTTTATTTTATGAATGTGAAAATTGTCCATCTTGGAATAGAATTGTCTAAGTTCAATGTCTTCTGCGGTCCTTTCATGCCAAAATGATAATTGTGTGACCGAGATGCTAATGGTGATTACGCCACAAGCTTGATTCATGAATATGGCTTATTGAGCAGTTAAGCAATGTCAAAGCTATGAATTCCGGAATCGATGGAATCACACGATCATGGTTCTGTGGATACAGTAAAGGTCGTTCGTGCAAAGTATATTTCACCAAAACAATGCTATTAAACCTTGCACAAAATAATTAAAAACAAAAATGTTAAAATTATCGTCTAGAATAATAATTAATAATAAAGACTGAAATTATTCAGTGCTCTACGATTTTGTCTTGCGAAAGGAAGTCAAAAGGGAAACTGTCTTTCCTCCTTTATCAGTCATCAGCAATAACCAGACTCGTCCAGGCCAGACAAATAGAAGTTCGAGCCCTCGCGCGTGTCACTCCGCGATGTCTGTCGAATATCGAACATTTCTACTGCCCCGGCCACGCTCCTCCCTTCCTCCACGATCTCCATCGCGCCAAGGTTAATATCAGGCAGAGCTTTCTACGAATTTACAAGCATTAAATCGCCCCGAAGTCCGGGAAAATAAAACTGCAGGACGTGGAACCCTCGTCCCTTTCTCGAACCGAATCGCACCATCGACGGACGAAAATATCGTCTCGGAAAACGACTTTTCTCCCTGGCTAACGAGCGATTTCGACGCCCGTCGATTTTCGGACCGGGTCCCGGTGTTCCAATGCGCTTTTACGCGAGACGGACCGTAAACGCGACGAGACTTTCCTGCTCGGGAACGAAGAAGCGTCCGTTTCATCCGTGTCTTTTGTACCACCCTGAGATCGTTAGAAAAGTTAGTTCCCTTTCTTTACGCTTAAACCGGCATCATTGGCGGCTAAGAAGAATGCGAGGACTCGAACCTTCTCTCCTTTAAGGTCTTGTTCAATGGCATACTCGTTAAGATACGTGACGATCTCGAAGCATCGCAGAGAAAATTTTAGGTACACGATTCAAAGTGGAAATAAAATTCAAGCTACACGGAATACAATTCCATTAATTATTCAGCTTTAAAATTAGTATGAGACGTTGAAGAATATGTTGTTCTTTCAGTTATAAAATAATTTATTTATTTATAATAAATTTATGTGCAGACGTACATAATTGATCCTATCATCGTGTGTAGGCTTAAATACACTCTTTTTCATTGAATGCAAAAATATTTTACGTGGAATTAAATTGAATGATGCATTAAAAAATTGTATATAATTCTGCACACAAAAGTTAGAAAACGGTCGTGGCAGTTTTACTGTTAAAATAAAAAAAAAGATCAGATATATTCCATGATGTACGTCTTTGATTAAAAACAAAAATTTCAAGTAATGATTTGTCAATTTGAGCTTGGGAAATATTGCATAAATATAACAAATGAGAATTGGGCTCATCGAAACAGAGAGCCGTGGTGCTCGTCGACGATGCATCGAGTGCTTGAACTTTATCATTCCGTGAAAACGATTCTCGAATTTCCACTCGATTCGAAAGTGCCGTGCGAATAGAAAGTTGAATTACAGCGCGCGGTTCCGAATAAAAGGAGCCGTTGTGCACGAGATTCACGGTTATCGTGCACCGTCGCGTTTTCAATGTTTCGCGAACGTAAATGGAAGAAATTGAAATTTGACGTACACCTCTTTTTCGCCTCCAGCACGATTATTTTGACGTTTTACATGTTTCGTGAATTCCCTTTGATATATCTACATGTCTCGACTGAATGATGGACCACTTTCTATTAAATCTGAAAATTAAAAATATGTATATATTTTAGGAAGTATATTCGCTGTAGAGCGACATTCCACTAAGAAGGGATCTTTCCTCCATTAAACTAAATCTACATGTTCATAAGAATGCGTGTTATTACACGTTCAGAATGGGAAAAGCGTTGAGTAACCTGCTGGACGCGTCGATGCCTCGTTTCATCCAATTGTCTGACTATTTGCAGGCCTATACCACTGTAGGCGACTAATTCCGCGTTTCGTGATCATACTACACTAACGATCAAAACTTAGCGGACAAATTTTTAAACGGTTCAAAAACATGGAAGTTTTCAACCGATTGAAATTAAACTCCGTGAGGAGTAATTTTGTAATGTCCTCTGGGCATGTGAAAAGTTACATGGGCGAGGGTTGATGCGAAGGGGTTAATTCACCCCCCCTAAATGGGAGAGTCTAGACAAACGCCTCTTTGAAACAGGCCAGGGATGACGGAAGGGGTTAAAAAATTCAAAAAAACCTTTGGTGCGACTCTCCTTGATGCCCTCTACAAAATGCACCCTTTGAAATCCCTCTCGGACAAACCCACCCCCCACAACCTCCCACCCCCTCTAAAATCGACAATTTTTGGACGACGGTCTCGATTTTAGACTCAATGCATTCTCTGGACTCCCCTGATCCAGAAAATGCCGTCACCCATATCGTGCTCCCCATAGGCGCCCTTTGAGAGGGTGGAACAGCTTGCAAATTTTCACCCCCCCTTCGTAAAAAAACACTTCCACGCATCGGAGGGCGATGAAATTCACTATTTGTTCTCGATACGTTAAGGATGAATGCCGAAAAGGTCCCGTTTCGAAAAATGCCCTCGAACTGAAGGGAGGGGGTGTGTGTAAAGGGGGGGGTGTGTAACCCAAGTGTAAGGGTTGGAACGTTGTTTCGTTGCATGAATCACATGTCCAACAGTCCAGGGCATCGGGCTGACACAGTTTTTATGTCTTTTTCCAGCGTGAATAGCAATAAAATACGAAAATGTCGGTTTTTTTTAAAAACTAGCTTCCAACTTCAGGCCCATCTGCAGGGTAAACGAGTAACCCCACGTCAACGCCGTTTGTGGATTCGGACTCGCGAATGCTTCATTAACAGATCTCTAAAAAATCAGATTTTTTGAATCACGCTTTCGTTGTCAAATCGGAGCAGATTTGAAAGAGTAGTATTTTTCGTTTTTGAACCGTTTAAAAATTTGTCCGCTAAGTTTTGATCGTTAGTGTAGTTTTGCTTCTGCAGTTGATATCGTATCAATATAAATGTCTGACACAGTCAAACAATGTTGCAATCAATTAAATTGCCTAATCACCTTGTCAACCTGCACAGTAGAATAAACTACGCTTTGTCTGACTACGCACGGAGCTATTCCACTGCGAACCACTCCCACTTCCTCAATTGCTTCGACGGAGGCGTTCGACTGGGCCGATATCGTATCAATTTAAAATTCTGATGCAGTCAAACAACTTTGTTCTTCGCGGCAGCGACCAGAAAATGGGTTAGGCTGTTCCCGACAGTGGTGAGGCCCTCCCAACCTCTTTTCCTTTCGTTCTTTGTACTTAACCGTCTCGCGGAGATTCAACCAGGGGGGAAAGAGGCCCGAGGCGAGGGCAACCGACTCTCGTCGAATCGGACCCGAAGTCAAAGGGTTGCGCAACGCGGCGAGCCCTCTCTTAAATGTCATGCAAACTCGATTCCGCTTCGTCGAGATCCTTCGCAGCTCCCCGACGTTTCGCGCTTTGTCTTCGCGTCTCCGCAGGACTTCTTTTCTCTCGTTGCACCGCGGAACGGGTAAACTCGTTTCTTTTACAGACAGTCTCCACCCCCTGCCGCCACCTCTCGGCCCCTCGGGCGCACCGAATTTTTCCGCGTCCAACGACGAGGCGTGAAATAAATATGTATGGTAAATCGATACGACGGAACGAGAGAAGTTTCGACCGCCCGGTCTCGCGGGAACGTCGACTGATATCCACGGGTCACGATGTTAAAACTATACCATCCGTAATGTCAAAGGTGCGCGTTACTCTCGTCTTGACGATGGATCTTAGAGGTTGCCGTCGATGATGAAAGAATAGTTGCTTCGTTCGATACCCACCAGCGAAACCTCGTAACGAAAAACTTGCGAATGATTTTAACACGAACAATTAAGAAATTTGTTAAATTCCTAATCGAGGAATAAATGCATTCTTCGTTTGTCGCAGACGGACGTATCGAATTACAGACGAGGGATTGGATTCATATTCACTGATATTAAAAATTTTATTTTATAGATACGACTGCTCCGCGATATTGAGTTACCGGGGAACGAAGACGGATATTAATTCTCGTTTCCCCGATAATGGAATCTCGCGTTAAAAAAGTTTCATCTTGTAGTTTTAACTCGCTCTGCAAGCAAATCGTCCAGCCATCTTCAATTGTAACGAATTACAACTTATTGAGAAGAGTCTCGTTGTATTTGCTGCTTCTAAATATACACCGTTTAAAACTGACGGAACATTCATACGAATAAAAGTCGCAATATTAATAATCACGGTAACAAGTAGACACGTTATTTCTTCGTGTTTCTTTACCTAGTGCACGACTTTAATTAATACTGGTTTAAGATAACCATAAATATTATTTTCGACCTCTTTTGAACTCGTACAAAAATACTGCTCGCAATTGCTTCTTTTCCAGCATTGCTAAAGTGATCAAGATATGTCAACAACAATCATATAATATCTGTAATAAAAATAAAGAGCAGATTCCAAGCTTCACAGTGATATGTAAAGTCAGTGTAAATGCCAGTGTCGATTTAAAAGTGTATTAAAATTTAAAAAACCGCAATTCCTTTTGCACCAACTTAATATTATTCCTCGTACACAAACTATAACATGTATAAAGTTATAATCCGTATGTTACACAGGCAACTACATTAACGTACATCCTGAAACCGGCCAGAGCTTTATCCAAAAACGTTCTACGTCTCGTGAAGGCTACAAATTTATTGAAACATACGTTCGGTCTCAAAATCAACACCACAATTCAACCCAAAACGGGCATAACGTTCCCACAGTCGTTTCCAGTTCCCCGGCGCCAATGGAATTCGCTAACTGCGTTCGTGGACGTGGCGCAACGCGAAATCCAAGATTATCTTTGGCCAAGGGCCATCATCCCACTTTGCGAGATCGCGCAGATTGCGGCACGGCCGACAGGTGCGCTGGGTCGCACGTGCGCGAACGTCTAACCGACGCAGCCACGAGATCGTATCGAGCACGAGCAATCCTCCTCGGAAATACGAAGAATACATGAAGGAGATTGACGTCGAAGCTGGTGCTCGCCTGTGGATTCGAGGTTGCTGTTTCCGCCGCGACGCGAGGATCACCGTCGAAAAGAGAAAGGATTTCCGGATCGTCGCGTTGCATACAGAGCGACCCATTTTGTTTAGTCTGTTCGAGATGTGGGTCGCGAAAGGTTGTGCGACGGGAACGTTGTTCCTCCTTCTCCCACCGCCCACCCCCCTTGAATCCCCGTGAATCCTTTGTGCTCGTAGCTGAGTCCACTTTTCGCCAGGACTTAATTCGAATATTATAATCTTCAACGTTCGTTGTTTCTCCGTCGAGAATATTTCCAGCTGAAAATGTCGTTGAATAATGGTCCAGACGTTTCCAGGGAGCTTAAACGTAGCTTTAATTTCCGAAAGTACCGTTAACGAACGCGTAACAGTAATTACACGGTTATTTTGAGTAGCTTTTTATTGCGGGAATAAATAACGAAGAGTTGGATGAATGGGATATTGCGAAATGATCGGAGCCTGTAGTGTTGATTACGAAGATTTCGAATATGTCATCTTCGTATCAGTATAAAGCAGTGATGAAGCAAGAAACTGATTATTGTTTTTTTTTTTAGTACCGAGCAATTTTTACTCGAAATGCCTTTCGTGCGAACACGATTTGGTAGGAATTTACGATAATGAAAGCGTCGTTAATGAAATAGCGAACGATACGAAGGAAGTAAACTCGAGTTCCTTGCACTCAGCTAGTCAAACGCAGCGGGTAGATTTAAATTCTCGAGGAGACTGTCACCTATCCAGAGACGCTAAGAGCAACGGAAAGCATAAACACGCGAAAGTATCGAGCAAACAAAAAAATGTTTACGGCCATCGATTCGGGAGACGTTCGCGCGTAAAAACTTGCACGTCCACCTAGATGATTTACACACTGATTCACTGTACCAACTTTATTTTCTCCGCTACTCCCCGAAGCTGGAAACGACGCCTCGTCGACCTGTTTACTCGATCGCGTATCGAAGTACCGTTTCCAGGGAATCTCAAGGAGTCTGTCTAGCTTAAAATTGGATGACAGGATTTTTCTCTATATATAACCATTGAACGCGACAATTTAGAAGTTTCTAAGAGTATCATTCGGTTGAGTGAAAGAATTTTTTTATAGAAATTGCTCCACACTTTCTATCGGAATAAAACTTAAATATTTACGTCAAATACTTCTTAAATAATTTCTCGAAGAAGTCCTCTCTTTTCGTGTTGCCAGAGGCAACTCCTAAACAATTCCAAGTACTCTCTATTTCCTGTTTTCGAAACTGCACGCCATGCGCGCGTTTCCCGTCTTGGCAATAATAGCTGAAACTATCACAACCGCGTTCATGTGAATTGTCCGTGCCAAATCGCCGCGATTCCAGGGACAACGCCGACACGGTGGTTGTATAGGAGCAAAAGCGCGTGGAATCTCTTAGAACAAGCCTGATCGTCGCGACGCCATGGACAATCGCGTGTCTTTCGCTCGACGGCAAGTGAAAATCGCTGCTTTAAAGCCAGCATTGGGCGATATGGAACCAGGACGGCCACGAGTTTATTAATAAATACTATTTGCCGTCCATTACCGACACGGCCACCAGTGAAACGTTGCGGCGATCGAGAATTTTATTCCGTGGATTTTTTATTAGTTCGCCAGCTTTCGCGGATTCCACTGGAAAGCTGTTTTCATCTCGATTACTTCATACATCTGATAAAACGTTTTGAAACGAGCTAGAGCAGACGGAGCTGTAAAATCAATTATCGTCGCGAATACTGTCAAACATAAAAATATAGTTATAGTTATAGCTTGTAACTTGCTTGGTTATAATCTTAAATTGGCCGAATGCTTAAGTACACATAACTAAATTCTTTTACCATTCAGTTTTCTTCTTCGAGTAATTATTTTAGCGTTATTTTATAGTTTATAAATAAATACTTTATTTTTTGTATGTGTATTTCTTAGCACATATAATTCAAGATTCTTTTCTTTATTTTACATCTCGTCAAAGATCATCTGTAAAGAATTTTCAGTTTTCTTCAAGCATCGGAAAAAGATAATTAGCGATACTAGATTAATTTTTAGAGTCTCTGCATTTCTCATCGCGTAAACGCGATAATTCCTCGGGCAATAAGTAACGAGTGAATCGCCATCGCATGGTACAGTAGCTCGTTGCATTTCTCCTGCTGTATCTGCGGTTTCAGCTAATAATAGAAAGCCACGAATAAATACGATTCATTTCGAGCTGTTTACCGCGAAAAGATTGAAGCGTCCCGACCGCGAGAACGTGTTTGCAGACGGATGATTCCCTATCGGCGGTATTTTATATTAAATTCTTTCCATCGGCTGGAGAGTGGCTTTCCATTATTCCCCTACCAAAACAAATAGCTCTTTCTTCCCGTCTTTCGCGGTTCAATTTCCAGCTTAGATCTTCATTTATCTTCCCGCTGTCACGTTCCCTATAATCCTACCAACCGTGCGACTCTTGCCGATATTTACCGTCTTCTAAACGTAATTTCCAACGCGGTTTCTCGTTTATACGGGCTAGAAGGGATCGAATCAGAATCGAATCAACGGTTTAACTTGCTCGATGAGACGAATCGGCCGGGTAGGAGAAAAATAAAATCCCTCTAACATTCTGCATCCATTAACGCCAGTCGTGGTGACGAATAATTTATATAACTGTCGAACTAACTGAGAAGGACAGTTGTAAATTTACCAGAATCTCATAAACACTTCTACGAATAAACACAGCAGATTTCAATAATTCTATGACAATTATTTTGACTGCAAAAAATTCACGAGGATTACCTCGAAACTGCTCATACCACCTGACATTGTGGAACAATGTCCATAACTTTCCAACGACTTGGACAAGCCACTTGTAAATTTACCAGAATTTCATACATACTTCTACGAATAAACACACCAAATTTCAAAAGGCTGTGATAATTATTTTGCCCGCAAGAAATTCACGAATATTGATTTAAACCTTATCGCGTTAACAAACAAGGGGTGCTCCCAGTCGGCGGATATTCAAAGCGGGTTCAATCGTAGAGAGCCAGCTAATTGGCCGCAGTTAGCGTACCTGAGTGGAGGATCAGCAAGGCATGTTCACGACTTGTGGCCGAGCCGGACCAAAGGTCCGCGGGCGTCTTACCGTAAGTTCAACAAAAACGTGAACGCGACGTCAAAGAGAGGCGGTCCTCGAACGCGTCCAAAGAAGCGAACGCGCCAGCGTGGGGGGTAAGAAGGAAGACGAGGCGAATTAGAGGAGGGTGCAACGTGGAAAATGGCCCGAGTAAAAAGAAGAGCACATCGAGAGATGAGGGTGAAGTTTCCCGAGAAAGATGAGGAGCAAGTGAATGTAATTGGCTTGAGCCGGCACGATCCTGCTGGTCGAGCAGTTTCTCAGCTATCAGCGCGAATAATAAATTCGGCTTCGTTTGTTTCATCGTTCGTCCAGTTCTCCCTCTCCCTCGACAGCATAAAAAATAATTAAAGCCACCAACTTGCAATATTTTCTCTCTAAATTAATATACACCCCTGAGTGGACCATACTAAAGACATTCAACTAAAACATTAAGAAATCATCCACGAAGGGTTAATAATTGCAGAAATGTATCCAACAGCATAAGAAATAATTAAAGCCGCCAACTTGCAATATTTTCTCTCTAAATTAATATACACCCCTGAGTGGACCATACTAAAGACATTCAACTAAAACATTAAGAAACCATCCACGAAGAGTTAATACTCAAACACAGCCCAAACCCCTCGCAAGCAGCGTTCCAGCATCGCCCCTTTCGCCGAGCCCTGTAACGGCAACTACTCCGGGAATTAACGGCGTTAATTTGTTTTAAGTACGCTCGAGGAAAGTTTCGACCCGGCCTCGAGTATCGATGGCTACCACTGACCGTCGATACGAAAACGGAGGGATGGCGGAACGAGCCGAGTGGGGTTGGGCCGTGGAGCGCCATCGTTTGATTCCTTCGACGACTTGTTGGCCATTAGAAGGCTTAGCGAGCGCTCGAGTTCTTTGCCAGAGCGTTAACGTTCTCTCGATTCTACTTGGTGGCACGCTTTCTCGTTAATATGTTAATCGATATGCAAATCGCCGCGCTCGCTATTCACTTCGTGCATCGATGGATCGCACTCGATACAATCCCGAACGAGGGAAATCATTGTTACTGCCGCCGTTTTTCCTTAAAGAGCACCGTTAACTCCGTAATGGTATTGTTTCGTTAACATTTGCCACGGTTACGTCCGCGATCGTTAATTAACGCCGCTCGATCGTGGCTCCAGAAACTGTCGACGTTTTAATGGGATAGACCAGTGTAGAGTATGTTAAAATGGACGTACTTTATATTTTTCAGAGGAACAGAGGTACAGAAGAAACTGAATAAATGCAAGGAAATGGGGACCCAAACATTGCGGTTATCCAGTGGAGGTTTTTATTCTGTGTTTACATTTGATTCGAGTCGAGCGTCGAACGTAGAAGAGGACAGAGAGTGAAAGAGAAAGAGGTCCGAGGAAAGAAAGCAGTCGGCCAAAACGTATCGATGAGACAATAGTACAGAGCCTCAACGATATCTCGGTTAGGATCATATAACACTGGTCGCTCGCTGAGCATCAAAGAGGAACCTCTCCCCCCCCCCCCACCCCCACCCAGTGGTGGAGATAGTAATCTTGCATTTATCCAGTCACTCTTATCTTGCATTTATCCAGTCCTTACTGTATCTGAAATTTTTAAGAGGAGATATTTATGTTCGTGATAAAAAATTCGTTCTTTCACGAGGATTATAATAGTATTTCTAATAACCGATCAAATTTATATATTATCAAGACATGTGCCACTGGTTTCTTGATTTCTAAATTTGAAATTTGTCGAGATTTTTCTTGGTCGTTGTTGAAAATGACACGAGAATATCGTATGCAATATCTTCATGTAATGAAGACTCTTTCACAAATAAATTCTTTTCGTTTAACTTTATTTCAAATCTTTTTGTGGCATACTGGCCAGGAAGCAGTGGTATACTGTTTCTGTTCCCTCGTTAACCACTAGATTGTTTCGTATGAAGTGATTTCACTCTGTAACTCCGACGCGTTGCTTTATATTTTAAAGCATTTTTATTCTTTTTAATGGTTTGACTTTTCACGACAAAATAACTGTTTGCAAAGCTGCACGACCCGGGACAAGCAAACAACTGTGCTTCATAAAAAGGTAAACCAGCCACATAGTTACTTTATTTCTCAAATTAGTTACAATGTTATTTTTATTTTTATAGCCTTTTTTAATGGAGCTAGAAATACCTTGCCAAGATAAAACGTAAAGCTTCCTGTATTAACGAAACTGTTGCAGAACAAACCATTATCACATACAAAACAAACTATAAAATTTGATGAAGACTTATATAAATAGAATATAATATATTAATAATATATTATAAAAATATATGCTCTTTGCTCTAAGTTATTAGTGTTTGCCATCTTCGTTTCGCTATATGACAGATAACGTAGCGTCGATAACGGCCAATCTAAAATTCACCTGTACGACACTTTTCTCGTCCCTTTAATTTAGCTTAACAGGATAAACAAACAACGGCAGGCGGCGATATTACACCCAAGAGCTTGAATATAATTACGAGCATCTCGACCTAGTTCCTCGAGTATCGCGCGTTCCAGAAAATAGAAGAAACGACGTTCTCCTCCGAACATTATCCACTCAGCAATTACAACGGAGCGTGTGCAATGATGTGTTGAGGTCTTAACGAACGTGACGTCAATGCGCTGTAATCATTCACGCCAATATCGCGGGAGGGGAAGTTTTGTGCTTCGTCGTAATCGTGTCTGGTGAGATCCGGTAAGAGTCCTATTGAAGAAGCTGCGATTAATTGCGTTCCCGTTCAGAGTTCGTCGATTTCTCACGATGAAACGATAGACGTGTTTGTCGCACTTGCGTGAACCAAACAAAGTTGGAAATTGCGCCCCAAATGGTGCTCGTTTGGGACGGAAAGGAACGAAGTCATTTAGGGGGCGGGGGTGGGTCCCCGACGCCGCAGACGGATTTATTATCCAGTCAGCACGAAAACTTCACCTTCTTCGTTTTTAATCTCAGTTGGAAGTTCCCACTGAATTCGAAGCGTGCTATCGTCGAAGAAATTTTTCGGTTTGCAACATCTTTTGCGAAGAGAGTCGTTTGGTTTATTTTGGTATCTTAAGGAGTCATGGTCTGGATGATGTAATGTCATTACTGCAATTACTTGAGTATATTTATAAGTAGTTAATTAGTATTTACTTATGTGGGTGGACTGCAAATTTACGCAATATGTGTTGAATGTATTCTACAATTAATTTATTAATATTTTTATTCCGTTTTGCGTAAGTGCGCACCATTTGGTACAATGTTTACCCTGTATTCATTCTGTTAACTTGCTTCATAGATGGATGAAATCCGCAGTTTATTTGCGATACGTCGGATGACGGAAATCCAAGAGAAGAAACAATTTAATAAATAACGTTTACGTCGAAACAGACAGACAATATTGCTTGGCATATATGCGACGTAGTAGCACAGTGCAAATTAGCCTGTAGGCCAATATGAATTTGACACGCCTGACTTAATACGTCAACATTTCGGCAATTAGTGTGTGATTCCCTTCTGCTGCGTGTAGAGTGTTTGTCTATAGAGAATTCTATTTTTTAACAGCGAAATGGTGGTCACTTTAACAATATCATTGTAAGAATAACTCCCGAGGAGCGTAGGTCAAGGGGTTAAAAATATCCCATCTCTTTTAACCACTACAAAACTCGCACTTTGAATCTTAATGCAATTTTGTTTCCGGTCTTAAAACAACAAACGTGCAGCGAGTACGTTTCACAGTGATTTTAACGAACATTATAAATCAAATAGCGGGTAGTTGAAATTCGACCGGCAAATTTCCACGTGCACTCGCAGCTAATTATTCAGACTGTATCACGCTCGAACGCGCGAGTTTAATTCGTCGTTTCAAAACGGTCCCCGCGGGCCGGTGTGTTTCTTTGACCGAAAACAGGCGTAATTATAGTACTTGGGCGACGCGTCCCTCGCCCTCGAATATTTTACGTATTTTTGTTGGAAAATCTTGGCGGCAGTGTTAGTGCGCGCTAGCAATTATTTACAGCAATTACGGTGTTCCTCGGCTCGCGCAAAGATGGCGCCCTTTATTGCGACCGTTACCTCCACGATCCGGAGGATATTGTTAGAAATAATATTGTCGCCTTTAACACGACATCGCCTGTTAAAGGAACGAGAGGTCTTAAATTTTAACACTCCGTTCTTAAGAAAAATATGCGAGCCTGTCAGACGAGGTGCTTATGTAACCAGAGACAGTAGGTGCAAATGTCGGGACACCTAGGTTGAAATCAGAAATGAAGACTCATCTCTGCCAAAACCTCCGAATAAAAATAAATTTTAATTTCTTGTGAAAACGTAGATTCAGGCAATTTAATTGATTGCAATGTTGTTTGAGTGTGTCAGAGATTTATATTGATACGATATCAACTGTAGAAGTGGAGGAATTAGTCATAGTCAGTGGAATAGCTCCGTGCGTAGTCAGACAACGCGTAGTCTATTCTACTGTGCAGAGGTGGCAAGGTGGTTAGGGACTGTAATTGATTACAACGTTCTTTGACTGTATCAGACATTTATATTGATACGATATTAACTGTAGAAGCGGAACTAGTCACAGTCAGTGAAATAGCTGCGTGTGTAGTCAGACAACGCGTAGTCTATTCTACTGTGCAGAGTTGGCAAGATGGTTAGGGACTGTAATTGATTGCAACATTCTTTGACTGTAGCAGACATTTATATTGATACGATACCGACTCAGTCGAACACTCCTGTAGAAGCAGAACTAGTGACGGTCAGTAGAATATCACCGTGCGTAGTCAGACATTAGTCAGTCTATGCAGAGCTGACACTATACCTCTGATTATATATTTATTTGATATTATGGAATTATAATATTCTATTATATTATTCGAATAATATATATTATCCGTATAAAAATACAAAATTTACATGAAATTTCATAATAATATATTCAACGATTTGTAGCCATTTGATCTTCCATTTCAAGTGAACAGTTTGAAAAGGTCACGTTTAAAGTGTCAGTTGAACATATTATACAACGAATAATTTATTATACCTACAGTTGATAAATAATAACATCCCTTCTGGTTCTCTATAAAATAAGTTCTCGAACATGTTTCTGATAAATTCTCTTCATTGGACACAAAGAAAAATATGTAGATCACGAAACGCGGAATTAGTCGCCTACAGTAGTATAGGTCTGCAAATAGTCAGACGAATGGAAGAAACGAGGCCTCGACACGTTACACAACGCTTTTCCCATTGTGAGCACGTAATAACATGCGAATAGAACCCACGACTAGTGACGCAAACGAGGATAACGCTGACGTTGTTACTCGGAACGATAATGGCCGCGCGATAATGTTGATAACGGCGACAGTGAAGGATGAAACTCCGCGCCACGCCATCGCCAGTGTTAACGGCGACTACAACATATTTTCGGTTGTTTTTCACTCCTGAATATTTTCGCTCGTGAAACGTACGAACGCCATTTGTAACGAGTCGTTAGCGCGTTATCGATTATAAGAATGGTGACTGAGATTTTGAGTAGATGATTTTGATTATTCTGAAAGTACTCTTTATTTGTATTATTTATGTATTTATTTATTTATAAATATTTGTATTTTCGTCGCGAAACAAAATTTCCTGTGATGCAGTGTGTTACTTTATCATGTGCATAGTCTTGAGGTATGCAATGTTACAGGACGACACAAGTAGCATACATTATACCTAAGCGCTATCCGCGTAGTAAATGTTGATAATTCTTCAAGACGATTCTTCTGGGCATAAAATTCACGCGAAAAATTCCAAATGTGTCGTCACGTACTACAGTGCAACTGGACCGAGTAAATCAAGAAAATTTCTAAATACAATCCAATTCAATTTTCCAGTTTCGTATTTTTACTACAAAAGCATTAATTGTCATAGACTTCATCACAATTTAATTCCGTATTATAAACAATCACACATACTTTCTATTTCCCGGAGTGTACTCGCCTTCATTCGCTTCCAGCAGTCTATTCCAGTTACACAATTTCCAAAGAGATGACAGCTGATTGGTTAACCCGATATGTTTATTCGTCACCAGCTAAAATAAACAACAATTTCAGATAACATATATCCAAATACACCAGCGCGAGTACATCGACGCGAACGGACTTACTACGGAACCAAATATTTGCAATTTGCTATTCGAAATATTTTACCCAAATCTATGCGCTTTGACGTCGAATCGCGCGCATAATCTTGCATCGCGGCACGAAACGTTACAGGACAGGGACGAGTTACGTCCGCGACTCGCGGAATTGCTGTTTGCGAGGCGAATGTTGGTAATTCTTCAAAACTGGCTCCCATACGATTCGCGCGACAGCATTTCGGATCACGTCGTCACGTACTGGGACGCGTCCGAAAGCGTGTAACGAATTCGAGTTGTACCGGGCGCCCCTATATTTGATTCGAAATCACTTTGAGCTCAGTCGAGCGACATGATCCCGCCCATGCGGACCGCCGTTGTGCTCTATAATTCTGGTATCTCCGCGGATGTTGCGTCAACATACATATGTACGTACATACCGCGCGTGACGGGAATGGAACGGTTGTGGATCCATCGATCCCGGGATCGTCGATCGATGGGACTGGGCTCGCGTTGATGGCTAGGACCGTTTAGGTTAGCATTTCTCAACCTTTTTGGACCGAACATCCTCTTTGTTAAATATGATTCTTAATTGATGAGATGTCTCGTAGTTTAAGTTGATTGCAATTATTCGAGGGATAAGTTTATAGCCTTTTTAGTTAGGAATTATTGCGAAAGGTGATCGAAAATTTTGTTTTTAAAAGAATAAATTTAATGGCACTTTTTATTATCAAAATAAGCAAAATGCTTTAAATTTGTTTAATAGTGATTGGGGTTAATCCTTCAGAGCCTAAGTGCATGAGAATAATTAAAATAATGAAGCTGAGGCTCAGATTTGGAGTTCGTAAAATGTAGAGAAAGATATTTGAGAGGAACCTCAGTAAAATTATATTCATTAATTTTAATTAAAACTAGGATTGATGAAAATAACATATTTATTATACTGGAGAATTACATTTATTTTCAGAATTTATCAGATTCTTTACTCTTACTAAATTCACGAATCCACCTTTAGAATTAACTTTGCTAGATGAAAATAAAATATTTATTATACAGTAGAATTCCATTTGTTTTCAGAATTTATCTAACTCTTTAACCTTGCCAAATTCACGAATCCATCTGTAGAATAAACCCTTTCAGATCATTAATGAAAAATTCTGTCAGCCATTTCTGACCAACCAACCAGCAAACCACCGCCTTAAATAATAATAGAATTTTATACAGGAGTACAAAAGGGTAAAAGAGTACAGGAAACGAAATGTAAAGAAAGAAATTTTAGCACAATGCAACGTGTCAATTAGCCGCATTTCTGCGAGTTCGTCTGATCAACACATGACCTTTCTTCCGTTGTTCCATTTCCATCGCGATTCCGGACTCCTTGATCCCGTCTTGGATTTCGTTGTATCTCGCATCCCTTGTCGTCACCTCGACGGATTCCGTCGGTTATCTCTGCTAGCTTTTTCAGCGAAATCACGCGCCTTCGTGTCACTGTTCCCCAGTCTCCGCGAGGAATCGTTGATCGAGTCACGTCGGATTTCCGTGGCATAAAAGTTGAGCGTCTTTCGAAACCGTGACGCCTCGGATCTTTCGTGTTTCGTCCCGGGGATTTACGATACAGCCGCCGAGCAAATGATTTCGGAGTTCGACATAATCGCGGATTCTAGTGGATCGACTGTCATAAATCTTGGGATTGACAGACACGGTGTAATCTACGAAATTAGCGTTGTTCTGGAGGTGTAAGTGTTCCAAGGATTGTGGCTATAGTTAGGTGGGTGCAATAGAAGGATTGAAATTCCATTGATCTGAGTTGCGCTGAATTGTTATAATCGTAATATTGATTCGTATGAAATGATGGATAATTTGAATAGAAATATATTCGGATAAACTTCGAGATAACAGATCATTCGAATGAATGGTGAAATCACAGGAATTTCGAATAAATGTTGACGTTGCAGGTGCTCCAAATTGGCGTTGAAATCGCGGGTATTTCGTATGAATTTTAACATGGCGGGCAATACAAAGAAATGTTGAAATAACAGGCATTTCGTACGAGCTTTTACAGCATAGGTATCTCAAATAAGCTTTGAAATAACAGGTGTTTCGAATAACCTTTGGAATTACAGATATTCTAAATAAATTTTGAAGTAACAGGTGTTTCAGATTGGCTTTAAAATAACAGGTGCTCCAAATGAGCTTGGAGAGAATAGGTATTTTTCTAGCTACTCTTTATACTTACATTCAGAAGGAATCTCGTTTATTGTACATAGTATGCTTATTGTTAGGCAGGATTTGCTACTCTCCCATAATTTCCACTTACATTTGCCTAAAGGATCCAATCCTCTACCAATACCACCTAACTTTCGCCCTTTGGATCAGTTTAGGGAACGTCGTTGAAAATCACGGTCTATTTCTTAGAAATGACGGATGAGTGGGCCGTTTGCGTTGAAATCGGAGAGTCCTAAATCGATAATTCGATGGGTTCTTTGAAATACGATATCCCTTTACGACCTACAGGCCAGAAAATTCGCCAAACAAATATTACAATTGCTTTTTTCGGAAGGACGATTGGTACATTCGCCAACAAAAGTACGATTACCAGACTGAAGAATGTATATATTTCGTTATGGAATATTGGTTTAACTGGTCCTTGATTATTTCGACTCGAAAGAAGATTCTCAGATGTATAAAATAATTTTAGAATAATTCTATGATTATTTGAGATGCGAAATAAGATTCTCAGATGTATAAAATAATTCTAGAATAATTCTATGATTATTTGGGATGCGAAATAAGGTTCTCAGATATATAAAATAATTCTAGAATAATTCTATGATTATTTGGACGTGAAATAAGATTCGCAGATATCTAAAATAATGCTAGAATAATTCTATGATTATTTGGGATGCAAAATAAGATTCTCAGATATATAAAATAATGCTAGAATAATTCTATGATTATTTGGACGTGAAATAAGATTCTCAGATACATACAATAATTCCACAATAATTCTATGATTATTTGAATACGAAATAAGATTCTTATATAAAATAATTCTACAATAATTCAATAATTATTTGGACGCGAAGTAAGATTCTTCTATAAAATAATTCCACAATAATTCTATGATACTTTGGACGCGAAATACGATTCTTATATCAAATATTTCCACAATAATCCTCCGTATAATATTATTCGATAAGCCAGGTCGTTTAGGTAAACAAAACCTATCTGTATATATTTACCCTGTCGTTCATTCGAAATACAAGCTTGCACATCGCGTCAATATACTTTCCGCGTCGAGTGTATACCATGATGAGTGTATACCTCGGTTATACCGAGGGGATAACCGTGGAAATGTCTCCAGACGAAGGAGAATGGGTAGCCAAAACGCAGCGGTAAAAAATCCGCGGCAACGTTTACATTGGTATTCAATGGCCGCGATTGAACTGTAGGTTTTCGGTAGGGTCAAAATGGAGAAATGCTCGGGAATGGGAAAACTCATCAAAGCTAAATCCGGGATATTCCCGACCGACCGTAGAACCCGCGAATCCCTTGAAAAAATACGAATATATTTTATATCACTTTCCCGTCCGTGCTCGACGTCTCTGTCCGTTTCTGTCTCCCTTATCTCTCCGTTCTCTTCGCGCGCACCCTCTCGACTCCAGAAATGTACAAATAAACGTGCCAAATTTGAAAAATTAATTGATTGTAAAAATATCGTGAATATTGCTTAGAAACTGATAAAATTAAAACGTAGAATATTGCGTGTAAATTCCAAACGAATTATGCGAAACAGTTGAAAATTCAATAGTCAAATTTTAATAGTCTGTGTCAGTTACTTTGGCTACAAAAAAAAAGAACATGAATATCGGAGGGCCGAGTGCCGTGTCGTTTGAGAGTCAACCGGAGAATAGCTCTGGAGGATTATAACGACGTTTGCATGAGGGAAAACTATTTCGTTTCGGTCGAACGACGATCGAAGGCGACCTGTCGTCAGACGAAGGTAAGTGAAAAGCTCGGGATAAACAGTTAAAAGGTTTCCGACGCCGCAAAAGCCTGCGCCGAAGGCACTGGTTGATGTTATTTTCAAGCGTTTTTAAAAAGCGCTTCGAAAAGCTAATAAAGTCCTTTCATCTCGGGAAAGCTTATTTTCCGGGTGCGCTGACGTACTTCTCCTCGACGTTTTTTTACAAATGATCGACTCCGAAGAATTATTTTACTGTACACACCCTCTATCCTCATCGCGATTCCTATTATTTTAATGTTAATTGTGGTGTACTGATTGTTCATTCGCAATATGCAATTATTTATTATATTTGCAATTGATTGTACATAGATTAATATAATAAATGTATAAATACAAGAAAGAGCAGAACACTCTTAAAATCATGAATTTCTATTTGTATCGTACAATAATATTCTTAAATTATTAAGAATAAAATTGTATGAATTTTAAAAGTTTATTCGCAATATGCAATTGCTTATAATATACAATTGATTGAATATAGATTAATGTAATAAATGTATGAATACAAGAAAGAGCAGAACACTCTTAAAATCATGAATTTCTATTTGTATCGTACAATAATATTCTTAAATTATTAAGAATAAAATTGTATGAATTTTAAAAGTTTATTCGCAATATGCAATTGATTGAATATAGATTAATCTAATAAATGTATGAATACAAGAAAGAGCAGAACAGTCATAAAATCATAAAAGTATATTCGTATCGAACTAAAATTAATTTTAAGAACACAATTTGAATAAAAGAGGCCATAGTTATAACATATGGCTTCCATCTCCGCGCTGGCACACGAGAAAAGTCGATACCTCGAAGTGAAGTACCCGCGTTCGCGTGTTCTTTCTTATCAATTATTTATCGAGATCTCGTTTCGAAGGCGTTCTGGTCTTCCAAGCCGTAGAACGCGATCCATTCCGACGATCCGTGGACATAGGTTGCTTTTAATATCGCGCACGAGCAATATCGCGGATATAATGCGGATATCGGAATTCGGTGGGAACGTTTCAAGCCGCGATATACGACAAAATTGCGCTTGTCCTGTGATGTGGTCGCAACGTTGGAGAATTTTGTCGAGGAATTCCAATTAGCCGCGGGCTGACATTGACTCGGATCGATCTTCGATTCCTGGCAATTCTCTTGGACTTTGAGTCGCTCGCGGTTGCCTGTAAGTTCGACTTATTTCCGACAAAAATCTTTGTTGCGCGAATTATTCACTACGTACTATTTATACGTGTTTTTTTATTTATGCAAATGCGACGAGACCGTTGATTTCGATTGTCCTGTCGTGGATTATGAATGAGTCATTTTTTATTGAAACCAAGACAGAGGGATTCTATAAATGCACCAGGTCAGCAGAAACAAGAGCTGACTCCCTGACCTTCTGAAGCCTCGATTCGCTGCTAAATAAGACTACAGATGTCTGCGGACTACAACAGATATCCCCTTAAAAATAGTTCATAGCAGACGTGTCGTTAATTCAACGAAGGGGGTATTATATCTTCATGGGAACCTGGATGAAATAGAAGTCTATCGGAGAAATCTATGAAATACGTTTTTAAAATCACTGGAAATGAAGTCAATCAATTGTGAGCAGATAAATGATTACAATTGAAAGCATGGAGTCACCACAATTATCAAAATCTAATGCATCAATCATTATAAATATCTTTAGATATAACAGTAACACAAATTTCATTTAAATCAGAATTTTCAGGTTCGAAATCTCCCAATACCTTTCGCAAAATGAACATACAACGAGGACGATCGCACGCTTGTTCCCACGCAATCGTGCTAACGATAACGCTTCCCCGAAAAGAGAAACCTCTAATTCTCATGGACGAGGAGAGAGAAAGGGCGGAAGAAGTCATCGACGACCGCCAACTAACACCTTTATTTACAACCCCGACCGACGCCACCCCCCAACTCGGCTACAGCGCAGGTTCCACGTCCGACTCGATTTTCTTCGGGACTTCGTTATGTATTCATAAATGGAACGCAACCGGAATATAGGCGACGGGTAGAACACGCGGAATTCGTAATGTCGATGCCTCCTCTCTTCTGCTCCCTCTATCTACCGCGATCCCTTCGCCACCCTGTTCCTCTTCCTTTCACCGTCGAACATCCGGCGTGAATGCACGCGATTTCGCAGCGTTTATGCGCGCGCGCCCTTATCCACCGTCGCCTCTTCGAGAGGAGGACGCTGATGGTGGTGGAAAATTGAACCAGCGATGGGGTTGATTCGATCCTCAGGTAGTGATTTCCTCCCTCGTATTGTCTACCAGGAAGCCGGAGAATTTTGCATATTTTGGTTATTAAAACACAAAATCCTAGATAGAGTTTTCCAATCTGTCGATATTAATTATTTTAATTGCATAGAAGAATTGCAGAGGATTATCGATCAATATTGACGATCTTCTAGCTGGTGATGGAGTCTGAGATGCTGAAGACAATAATAGGTTGCTTTTCGAGCTTTTGATTCATTCTTTGGATGTTTAATGTTGGAGGTCCTTGAAAGGGGTGGTTCGAGGGGTGATTTGAAACAACTTTTTCCTTAACGAAAATGTTGTCCGAGGCTTCGTTAAGGAGATATTAACAGAAAAGGTGGAGCACACGTGGTGCGTAGGCTACCGCAGTAGTATAAGCTACGGCTAGTCAGCCGCAGTAGTATAGGCTACGCGCTAGTCAGCCGCAGTAGCATAGGCTACGCGCTAGACAGTCAGGACGCTGGTTTTTCGTTAATAACTCAAAAACGAAGCGTTATCCGACATTTTTGCAAAGGAACTTCTGGTTCAGAATCGTCTCAGCTACCTCCCACTTCCGGTTCTTTCACTAATTCTGTGTGGTATCACCACACTGTGGCGCTAAAGTAGAACAATATAACTGAAACATTGCAAGCCCAGATAAAATATAATTCAAGAAATATATAATTTTCTTGAAACCAACCAGAAGTTACTCACACCTTGTTCTTTAATAATTTAATAGCCGATGGATTCTCGATTAAACCCATCGCTGGAACTGTCCACGTAGGCAGCTTCGTTAGCGAAGCGCTCGTAGCTCGCGTGATGCCGATATTAGGTGTACTGTGCAGGAAACGCTTGAAAGCGTGCGTAGCACGTGTTTCGCGACACACGTCACGGTGATGCTTCGTGCCTCCTTACGCACGTACGCACTGTGTCCACCGTGGGCTCGCACGTCGAACGGAATTGGATACCCTCGTATATACCAAGGTAAACGCGAAGCAGTCGTTGTTCGAAGGCGTGACAAGTTAATCAAGATCGTTTCCAAGTACTCGTTAACGAGTGGTTCGGTGTGAAGCTAAATAATCACCCGAGGATCTTAAGTTTTCCTCGGGGGAAGATAATCCCAGTTATTAAACGATCGAATCAGTTACTTCGCCTCTCGTAAACGTCGCGCTTGAAAGTTTTTTTTCTGGCGCAAACGAGGCGATAATTCTTGCCCGGTTTTAACGCTTCGACGAGTCGGTAAGATTTACGGCGTAGAACGGAAATGGTTATTTTTTTATAATAACCTGATCGTCGTTTTACTTTTGCAGGTACCTGTGTGTTAGATGGTTAGAGGAGATGGAGAATTGTCTATTTAGAAGGTTCAGACTTTGTTAGTTTACATCCGTTTGAATTTTCTAGGAAATGGATGATTGACTGACTGTTTTGACGCCCACAAAAAGAAGATTAATGTTTCGAACTCTGAAGTTGATTTAACTAAGGAGTAAACCGCTAGTTTCAATACCGCAATGTTTGGACGGGACGGTAATTTTCTCTTAACTGTATTTTGCGCGGGCGCGAAGTGTTTTGCTTAACATGAACCACCGCTTAATCCCTGCCTAGTTGCTCAAAGCTAATTCGAGTTTCAGGCTTGGGTCCAAAATTAAAAAAAATGCTTAACAGAGATTCATTTTTAACACGCCACAATTTCACGAAGTAATCCCTGGAATTGGTCGGTGTACTATCAGTAGATAGATAAGTCCTTGGAACTTTTACACGAAGAAAAATGTTGCTTGCAATAATAAAATTCATGGCAAAGGAAAAGAAAAAAACAACTGAAGCTAACTCTAAATTTATAAATTCTGAATTTCAGTGTACTATTAGTAGATAAATAGATAATTCTTTGGAATTTTTACACGAAGACAAATATTTGCTTGCAATAATAAAATTCTGAAGTTCAGTGTATCATTAGTATATCGACAAAATGATAAACAATGAATAACTTTTGAATGCACATGGTTAATATACCGCGAGTTTTCGAAATTATGTTTGGAATTGGTCATACGAATACTTTCGAGCGTATCTCGAAATCACGTAACTCGAGGACTCGGTATAATTACTTTTCGCCGATCGAACGGCATCACGATTCGGCCGCGTTGGGAAATCTGAGGCACGCCTCGAAGCGTTCCATTGTGTTGTCGGCTCGTCATTTACTCGGATTCCCGTCGATTCTGTAGACTCGCTAGGCCGACGGGGGGGTATAGAGTTCCATCGAACTCTATTAAATGTGCAATCGATACTGTTTTGAGCGTTCGATATCCTTTCGCGAGAGAAGGAACGCGAATGCGTAAAGTCTACTTTCGCTGGTATTTGTCACGTCTGCATCGACGAATAAATGGCCACGGTGAATGTTAAAACGGGTAGATTGCGAGACGAGAGGTTCCCATTATCCCCTTTCACTGTGTTCACTACTTTACATAGTATAGCTGATGAAAAAAATATGTAACAAAGAATATCAACGCTGTCTTTCACGAAAGACGGAAAAGTGAAAGATACTAGTCACGTATTCTTTGTTTTCCCTCGACTTAAAGTTACAATTTAAAAAGTTTATTGAATCCAGTGAAAAAGGTGTAATTACTCGTTCATAATTAATGCTAAATAGTGAAATGAAAAATTGTTATTCGTAAATGCCTAGAATTTAATTCGATTAACCCTAACGTCATCAAAATCGATCTGCATAGTCGATATCCCCGTGGTTGTTTTTTCAAACCGGAAATAATATTTTCCCAGAGGATATCTGCCCGCGGCGTCGGATGTAAACGTCCGTTCGCACGATATCGCGACGCTGAAGAGGAAGAAGGCGACCGACTGAACGGATTCAAATTACCGCGAGGTCCTCGAATATTATTCTTTAATATCGAATGGGATATTGAATTCAGCGACGGGAAGACGACGTTCCAATGAAAAATTAGCATCCGTGGCCGCAAGTAAGAGCAACCGTAGGAGTCCGTTCTGACCTGCGCTACGGGCGTAGCGGTGTCGAGATTAAACTGCGAGTAGGCTTTATATCGCTGCTAATTCAGTTAATACTGCGTCGTTATCGTACCCCGTAGACGCGATACAGACGGCGATGCGCGTATATTCGAAGCGCATACAACGGGACCGCACAGTGCGCCGAGTGCATCCGTTGTAAGCGGCCGATAAGAACGCGTGAAGTTCGCGCCTTTTTCATGGCCGCTTTCGTGCATGCGAATGAGATCGTCGCTTTAGTGTCCGCGATTATTTATTCCGCTGCGACAGGGCGTGAACATCTCCCGGGTACGTGCTCGAATAGATAAGCGCGGAAATGCTTCGAAAGGGATGAAACGTGCTAATTAGGCGAGCCCGAGTATTAACGTCTGATGGACTCTATACAGGAAACGGGATCTTAATGTCGATGGCGGTATGTACATCGCCTTTGAATTGTATAAAAATGTACGGTTAGAAATATTCAGTACAGGGTGTTCTATTTGTAAGGGGTGAAATATTCGATGGGGGCTGTTAATATTTCAGGTTGGTGGATTCTATGAAGGGTAAGCTAAATTATATCTTAATGTTGCAGTTGGATAATGGTATTATTATATAAAAAAATTCGTTTAGAAATATTCAGTACAGGGTGTTCTATTTGTAAGGGGTGAAATATTCGATGGAGGCTGTTAATATTTCAGCTTGGTGGATTTTATGGAGGGTGTGCAAAATGATATGTTGAGGTTGCAGTTTGGACATCTTTAAATTATATAAAAACATTCATTTAGAAATATTCAGTACAGAGTGTTCTATTTGTAAGAGGTGAAATATTGGATGAAGGTTGTTAATATTTTAGGGATTTTATGAAAAGTGTGCATAATAATATCTTGAATCGAAAGTTCTTAAATTATTAAAATAAATTCGCTGAGGAATAATCTATCCTGGATGTTTTATCTATAAGGGTGTAAGAAGCTCTTGGCTCACGTTCCATCAGATTATGTGGAAGGATTCAAAGAACCTGCTGTATGCTAATTAACCCATTCACTGCCAGACAAGTTATTATTTTGATAATAAAAATTGATACTAAATATGTTCTTTTAAAAAGAAAATTCACTTCTCTAGAGTAATTGCAATAAACTTAAATTCCGAGACATCTCGCAGTGAATGGTTTAAATGTATACAGGTATTAAATGTCCACTTTAATGTATCTTAAAATTAAGATTAATTTTAAAGGTCTGAATCCATATAAATATAAATTTCATTTATCCTTTTCCAACATCAGCATCGTCACTTTGAGCGTCTCGCACGAGGGTGCGAACCCTCTCAGGGGTGCCGCGCAAAGTTCGTGAAAGAAACATCTTTCGTTCCCGATGGAACACGTTTCGGATATTATGTCCGAGCCGCGATCGTAATGAAGTATCGACGAAACGTACGAGGCCGGAAGAATTCCTGGGAGGGTGAAACGCGAGGGAGGGTTTGTGGGAGGGGTGCAGAACGTGAACCGAATCATATTTCTTCGGCAAACTTTTTGAGGGAATTTACCGGACAAGCGGCGACTCCGTCTGAACATTCGAACAGAAGAAGTGGCTGGAATCACGGCAAAACGGCAAACCGCCGTCGCGCCAGATGGTTTGTAGCAGGACTGGCCGGCCAGATCAGCGTTTCTCAAACTTTCCAACGTCGCAGACGACGGCACGTGGCGCGATTATGCTCGCGATCGGCATTCGGCCAACGGGAATTCCATTGGTCGCCAGTAAAGTCGCGAGAGCTTTGTTTATGTTAACGAATTCCGCACTGCGAGTGCATCGTTGGAATTGGGACAGGGGTTGTTTCGTGGGAAGGGGCTGTTTGTAAGATTTTGTTTAAGTTTATTATTAAATATGTTTGTTGATGTACGAGGATGATGGTAAGCGAGGGTTTAGATTTACTGGCATTAACTGGTTAAATTTGTTATGATTCAAAATGTTTCAGCAGAAATAGTGACTGATTCTATGAAGAAATTTGTATAGAATATGAATTTAATAGAATAGAAATAAATTTTCATGTGAATGTGAATTCAATAACATAGAAATCAATATTCATAGAATATATCAATTTAATAGAATAAAAATAAAAAGAATAGAATAGAATATTCACTTCTTTGTAAGAGTTTTATATCAACATTACCATAACTTGCAATAAAAATAAAAAAAAGGTATAATATTAAAGCGAGCCAGCATATTTGTACATCCAAATTAATTTACAGATTCCTTCAAAATTCGCCCCAATTCTTTGAAAGAAATTCTGTACACTTATTTTGTCCAAAGAACAAAACACTGTGCGATTCATTGAGAAACTCTGTTTTATTTATATAGTAACCAAAAATCTACCGTAAGTGCACACACGTATACGCACACGCGTCCGCGCGAACGGGACATTTTCTATTCACCTGATCGCGACACTACAGTGTGGAAGATTGGATCGTACCAAAATATTGTCGTTACGCCCGTTGCCGCGTGTTTGAAATCGCAGTACTTTCGAACCCTGCACGCGGACCGCAATTTCGAGGGGACGTAAGTAATGGAAGCAATGGTTACAGGGGGAATGTAAATAGATCCCGATACCGATACGATCCTCTGCGTTAAGTGAATCTTTCCATTGCTTGTCTGGTTGTGGCCAAGCTGTATGTATGTACACTATAGTGGTCCTTGTGATTCTTTTCCATCGGTCACTTTCTGTTTTATAACTCTGGTAAAAATCGATGAAACGTTTTGAAAATTGGCAGAGTTATTACTTAGGATAGTAGAAAAAAGCAGTAAAAATTTCAAATTTTTATCTGAATTATTTCCTAATCTATCAGTCGAGTAAATATGAAGCTACTTTTTCTAATCAACATATTTTTGTAATATCATTTTAAATAATCGATTATTCTAGCGCGTTTCTACGTCTGCGTCAGATAATGTGTTAATAAACACGTTGACCGCCATTCACAATTCCGTGCCTTTCCCGCGGCGGCAATATGTCAAAGCAGCGTCGAAATTTCAAAACAATGCGTTAATTCTGGTGCCTAATTGAAATGGAAGGGAAATACGTATGACGCTAATAAAGTTAATGCGCGCTGTTCCGCATGTTTGTGTTTCAAGCCGTATGCTACATAAATCACGTAAACAGGATGTGCATCAATACGGTTTATCCGCGGCTCCCGAGCGTTATCTAGATTCTTTTATTCCATGGACTCCCGGTACAATAGCTGTCAAGAGCAGATTATAGGCCATTGTAGCGTACGGCCGTTCGAAATCCATTCAGAGAACAAAACGGGCCCGCGGCAGAAGTAATCAACTTTAACGGGAGACTTATCAGCGCCACTTGACCGCTCTGTCGAGTTAATGACGAGCAAACCGCGCGCGGGTGGACTTTGCTAACAACAGCGCCGAAATGAACGCGTTTGCCCGGCGCGAATCGTTACAAAATTCATCCCCTCTAAACTTCCCTCATTCAAATCTCGATTAATCCGTGACACTTCAATCTCGGCGGCGCTTAAATCGCGCGCGCGCTCTTGCATTCACCCCCCCCCCCCCCACACACACACTACCCTCGCTTCCACATCCGACAAAAGTCGGTTCCCGTGCGGGAAATTAGGTTCGTTCCGAGCGATTCCTGTCATCGTATCTGTGAAATGCAACCGGGAGGATCATCGGCGATGGGGATCTACGATAACACCGTTCGACCCCTTATCCGTCGCTTCTGGCGTTTCTCGAATATTCCGATGTCTTTGGGGGTTGGTAAATTTAGTTGAAGTGGGAAATAAAAATTTTAACACTTTACCCACCGGTGCTATTTAGAAATGGACGGTCATTTAGAGAAGAATTTTATTATATTATATTATTAGCACAAAAACAACGCCTGTGATTGCGAAGAGTCCTAAAGTCAGTTTACATTGAGCAGACACAGCGAACGGTCAAACACGAGACGATGTATATTCTGTGTATTTTGCGAGCTTATACAGTTCAGTTTCCTTCGAGATAATCTTTATTTCTAACACAGTATGTTAATCTAGACTGACATTAATTTTCTCGAATAGCCACGATCGTATTATTATTTTCTGTACATATGTTACTATTTTTATAATCTCGTTTATTCATTCGAGTATTATAAACCTTGCCTTCCTTTAATCGTCATCGAGAAGGGGTCCCTCAGGAATATTCTCAAGCACCGATACAGTAAAAACCGGATAAGTGCAAGACAGGATTGACTGGATAAATGCAAGATGACTATCCCCACTACTAATGAGTTCCCCTTTGACGCTCGTCGAGTGTAATATGATCCTAACCGATTGATATGCTTCTGCCGACGGCTTTCTTTCCTCGGACGTCTTTCTCTTTCACTCTCTCTCCTTTTCCACGTTCGACGCTCGACTCAAGCCAAATTGAAGTAAACACAGAATAGAATTCTTGCACTTACCTAGTCTTTACTGTATTCTGAAAATGATCTCGGCGAGCGAGCAGTGTACTATGATCCTAACCGAGATTGTACTATTGTCTCACCAATATGTTTCGGCCGACTGTTTTCTTTCCTCGGACCTCTTTCTCTCTCACTCTCTCTCCTTCCCAGACGCTGCATTTCAGACCAGTTTACAACGAACGTAACTGAACCATCAACAAATCGACCGTCCTCGTCAAATAACATCGACGCATCGACCGCTAAAAGGTGAGTCATCCCCTCAACACACTCGAATCTGTTCTCTGGCCAACCGCGACCGAAAATAATCAACTTTTTTTAGCTTTTACCGCTTATCAGCGGTACCCGACTGCGACAGGAAGTCAATGTCGGTCGTGCTGCGGGAAAGTTCATTACCGATAGATTCCAGGGCGGCGTGCATACATGCGACGTTGGCGGTCGCGCGCAAAAAAAAACACGATGTAATTCGCGGTGGCCAGGGTATCCAGGCCGCTTGGGCATTTTTTTTATGGGCAATTCTTTGTACGTCACACGGTCGACCGTGTCTTTCCACCCTCCTTCGTCCAATCATTCCGCCCAGCCGACCCTTCGCGAACTACCCTGCTACTCTTTGCTCGCGGATTTGGTTGACTGCATGCACGCTTGGCATTTGTCATCCGAGATTCTTTTGTTCCGGCGCGAAACAAACGGCGACTACCGGCGACCGTGTCCACTCCCCCTGTCACGCGATTCCGCGTACCAATTCCACCGGCCTGCTTCAACCCTGGTGCTCGCAGCAACCCCTTACTGTGCGCTTCGGTTCTGTTCCGTTACTTTTTGTTCGATTCAGCAACACGAAGTCTGATGTCCTCCCTGACTGAACCACTCGGAGATTGAGAAAGGGATCAGTTGGATTTTAGGGAGCCTGTGGACCTGCCTGGGGGTGCTTTGAGATAATGAAGAAATGAGCAGGACGCGTTGAAAGTGGGGGTTGTTTTGATATTCTACTGTGGGTGATTAATAGTTAAGGGTGCTTATGTTATGGTGAAGGGAGTACGAATGCAAAATTAGATGAAGCATTGAAATAATTGAATAATTATTATAAATCCTGATATTGAACCTATTTCTACCAGAATCAATTAAATGACTGTTCGTAAACATACTTTTCAATTGGATGCAAGAATATTCACTTGGTGCTAAATCGAATATACACGAAACAATTGTATATAATTTATATATTCTACATAAGAACTGCAAACAAAAATTTGAAAACGTTGGTCGTGGTTTATTGATAAATCCTATTATAATTCTCTTGACCTCCATCAACTACATCAACATTTTACCAAATAGTTTTAGTTCTTTTTCACAAGTTGACGAATACGTCTTAACTATACAATGTTTCCGATAATAACAATATTGAAATATCAAAGTAAATGCCTCGCAAATGGTTTGCAGAATAAATATTAGCCCATGGAGGGTTAACTATTAATCCTCACCCCCATAAACAATTTTCTGTTTCAGACTTCGACCATTCCTACCCAAACACCTCGTAAACGAACCACAGAAAGAGTCCCACGATTCCCTGACGATTAAAGCACGTCCTACCGCAATTAACTGCTATCTCTCGAAGCAATCTGCAATTCCAAAGACTCGGGTTCGATTACATCAATCAGACGCGGGAACTCGCGCTGGTGTTTCGACGTGTCGATAATTTCTGCGCCGATGTCTGAAGCGGACCTGTGTTCCCGTCCTTTCGTGGTGTGACGAGTCGATCAAACGTCACCGGGGTCGACGTAGACTAGATTTCCTTCGCAGCCCGGGAGAGATTCGATCTTCGTCACGTAGCAGACGTTGAGATAGCATCTGTGGGCGTTCGACCTCAGGAACGACAACTGGGCTGGCCAACACTTGACCTAACCGAGGCCATCGAAGTTAGCTTAGGGGCACGGCTACCTTCGGGGCTCGCGCGTTCGGCTGAGACGTGTTTCAGTTACCTTGGTTTACAGATCGATATCCGATCAACCTCCACGGAGTATGTTGATTGTTGGCCATGAGTCTGGGACTTGGTTAAATATTGCCCTAGCCTGTGATTGCACTCGATCGTCGAATGTTTAGTTGAGTGATCTAATTTGTATTACAGCCGAACAACGTCTGAAGCAAAATCTGCAGTATCATATATGTGCATTGGATTCTCTGGAAAACCTCAGGTTTGAATATATCGGATATATACATCCCTTAACCAGTCTCCTATGGCGGCACTTTTTCATAGCGCGCATTTTTATGTTTCGCGAATAATCGAGAGGTGACGAGTATACTTGTCAAACACAGCTGACTTGTTAAAAGGTGGAAAGATTGTTGAAGGAAATGGTACCTATGTTATTTAATAAATACGTATCAAAATTCAAATGTGCCTTTCAATTTTCTTTGAAGTGTCGTTGTTGAAATATTAAATAAAAAAAATGGTTTCATTTTATAAAATAAATAATTGTATTACTAATACTTACTTGTTCGCTCAACATAAACATATATTGTATGTATATTAAAAAGTAAAATAAATTGTCACTACTTTTTACGGAGTATATTCGTCATGACTGGTTAAAAAGTGGAGTTATTAAAAAAAAATAGTACCAAATATATATATAAAAATCCAAATGTGCCTTTGAATTTTTCTTAAAAATTTACGCACGAATTTTCTAGACAGCCCAAATAGTATCCCAGCCAAAAAGTAATACAATCCAATGAAATATCTTTATTCCTCGATCTTTAAATCCTAACAGCTATCATCAGTACATCATTCCACAGCAATATACACATCCCCAGCCACTTCTCATCAAGAAACTCAAATAATCAGCCCCTCAAAGAGGCACCTCATCCCCGAGAAAATTCCAAAATAGTAATTAAAAATTCGTCTACTTTCTTCGTTACGGGAAGTTTGATTACTGTTCGAGGTTGTCGCGGCGGCGAAGCTGGAAGTTGGTTCGTCGCGCGCGTGGAGTCGATATAATAATTCCTGGCGAAATGAAGAGGAAATCCCCGGGAACCGAAGGTCGGTAAGTAACGGTCGGCTGTCTTAATTTCTTCCACCATCTTCGTTCTAGCCGACAACCGTGGACGTCGAGGCCCGTGCCGGCTCCAACGAGCCCTGGCCGGCAAGCTTCGTCTTCCCTTTCATCTTATACGAAGTTAATTACATTTTTATGAGTCTTCATCCTTCTTCGCTAACGATTCCTCGAACGCGTTCCCGCTCCGCGAAAGAAGCCAAGTGAGAACACTTCTCTCGCGAATAACCCCATCCGTTCCATCCCTTCTCCCCTTTCACCCTCGTTTCATCAGTTTGCACGGCTTCCATCTTTTTTTCCCTTATTCGTTCCATCGTTCTTAGATCCTCGCCTTTAACTCTGTTTTTCGCACGCTCCTTTGCCACCCCCTCTTTCTCGTCTTCGCCCGGAGCTTCGTTGCACTCCGGCTCGCCCGATCGACTGGTTCGGGATCTCATTTTACTCTTGTATCGTTTCTCCACAATGGAACAACCGACGGGAAGAGCGGACGGGAGAACGAGACCCTTCCTCGTGGATGGAGGAAGTAAATGAGAATGACTTTATTGTCCTCGTTTCGGAGCGTCTGGCTGATACCATCTGATCGCAAAAAGGCACGAAACGTACAGGCGAACAACGTTAACCCTCCACCCTCTCCCCTCGCACGGGATTTCAGACGGCGAGCGTAGGTTAAAGAGAGTCCGGAAGCGTTACGATTTTCATTTCCTTCCTTTAAAAGTGATTTCCCGAATCACTTTTAAAGTGGAACCGACGGCGCGATGGTCTCTTTTTATCTCGCTGCAGGGTCGAACGCTTGGGAATGTGCTGCGATGAGGGAACGTATTGAAGCAGCGTGGGAAATTATGTAACGAGTCACTTCGTTGGTAGGTTGGTACTACTCGCCCCGGCGCTTTATTTGGAATCGGTGAAGATTTTGGTAGGAAGGATTTTGGTTATTGGCGTATGAATTTTAGATGGACTCGTTCTTTAGGGAAATGGGATGGAGTGTATTTTTTATTTTGTTGTTCGAGGCACTTGGAATGCAGTGACCGTAAATTTATTAATAATAATGTATTGGAAGATCGTATATGGAGTTTATTAATTATTCTACTTTCAAGATCAGATATCCTCCTCCAAAGTATATTTTGGATTTGTTGTTCGAGGCACCTGGAATGTCACTACATTCCTACTAGTCTGTTAATTTATTAGAAATAATGTATTAGAAGATCATATACGAAATTTATTAATTATTCTGCTTTCAGGGTATCCTCGAAACTACATATATTCTTTAATCTTCAACTACCCCAAGTTTCAAATTTGCTACCGGACTTTTAAATCGAATTGTACACATGGAATTGGTTTGTTTTTCACATTTGGCTGTAACATCACCTATAAAAATTCGTCAAACAATAAACATTCTTCGAGTAACACATCGATATCTTTTTAAATTTAATTAGCAAAATCAACCCTTCTGACAGTTAAGATCATAAAAAAAGCAGAGGACAAAAAAGTGTTCTAAATCGTGCATCCCCGTCGCATTAAATTCCTTAACCTTCACCGACCCGGCTGAATACCGGTCGGACTTCGCTTACATTGCATCGCATCGTCATTTCCACCCCCAAAGCTTGTTCCGATTCAGTAGCTCTAACGGCGCACATCGTGTCGTCGCACGGCCAGGGATCGAGCGAAATGCGATCGGATGATTAGTAACAACGCGACAGCCAATGGCGCGGCCCGCCGCGTCGCGACCGTTGAATCTTTGCCTTTGAAATGTCATTTCGTTCCGGTAGGAGGCTGGAATCGGACATGGCCGCCGTGCCGGGACGCCCCGTTAATTACGGTGACCAGAAAACTCGAGGGTGCATCGAGGCGGAAACGCAATCTGGGACGGAGATGATGACGCGGCTACCTTCTTCTTTTACGATCGCTCCAGCGAGCGTTGCTTTTATACTAACGTCGCCGAACGTCCCCTGTTCGCGATGGCGGCACGACGCCGTCCGCATTCGGTATCCTTCGCGACGCAAATTGGAGCAGAAAGGGTAATCATTCAATGGGATCAAGCGTAACGGACGGATTCTCGGAACGAGATGGAATTATTATGTGCAGAAAGAAATTCAAACGGCTGTTCCCTATGCGCCAGGGAGAACTGACGCATTATCCTCTTGATCAGGGATCCTGGATCCTTTTATCACTCGGTGTGCAAGGAGGTCAAATATACGGCTCTGTGCTACGTGTTATATTTATTTATTAAACTTTTATTAGAAGTTGTAGGTTGATATTGTAAACATAATATAATAATAATTATAAGTTGAGAGGTTCATAAGTGGCGAGCAATAGAATTCATCATTAATTGTTCTTGTGATCAAGTGGAAGTATTCGAGAATTGGATTATTGAACCATTCATTCACGAATCTTGTTTCTGAAAGTTCTAAAGAAATTTACAAATTTTAGATTTGAAGAAATTTTAGATTTAATTGAATTAACAAATTTTAGATTTAAAGAAATTGAAAAATTTTAGATTAAATGAAACTTTAGATTTAAAGAAATTACAAAGCATGAGATTCAACGAAATTTTCTGTAGATAGACTGTCAATATTTAAATGCAAATTCTGTTTCCTCAAAGTGACCATCATATTACCTACTCAACAAAAACAAAGTTAGACTGAATCATTCATTCACAAATCTTGTTTTTAAAATATTATTTCGAAAGTCTCGAAGCTCTGTCAATATGGAACACATTTTACATGGAAATTCTGTTTTTTTAAAGTGAACATAGAGCTCCTGTTAAAATTGAAAACCTTGTAAAAATCTACCTGGATAAAATGTTAATTCGACCAGCAGATATACATTTATCACCACTCGCCATTCGAGAATGGCCCTTACCACCTTCACAGAGCCAATTTACCAAAAGAATTCAATTCTCTTTGAAGCACACCCTCACTCTCTCAAATTTCCAAGGTTCGAGCAATTTTTCCTCCCACAGTATCGTGTTCTTCCCGAAAACAATTTCCCCTTAGACCTTCCAAATTCTGTTCCATCTTCAGTTTCGCACGACTCGGACGAGAAATCTTGCAACGATTCCTAGGAACTTCCAGACGATCTATCAGAGGCATTCGCGTTTTCAAATGCATTAACACCTGTTACCCCGGTTACGGGGTTTGTTTTATCGGTGAAATTTTGCGAGGGCCCGGTCTGATGGGGCGTCTTCAGCCCGTATCTCGCGGAATCTCATAAATCGTCTACATTCCTCGCGTGCGCCTCGCCACGGATCGCGCGATTCAATTACAATACCAATTTTTCATGAGTGCTAGCTGGCAACCCCTCCTAACATAATCGCGCCCGTTGGTTTCGACGTGCCATTAGATAAGCGGCGAGATCCAAACCAGAGACGCCTTTCGTAGTCTGCTGTCTCGAACTCTGAGCGTGTTTCTCTGGGGATGAGATAAAATCGTCCTGGCAACTCCGCAGTGTCGGTAATTGCGATAGGGAACCAGTTTTACATCGCGGTGCTTGCAACCTCTCTCGAAAATTCGGTATCGCATTTGTTTTTCTGTTAACCAGAAGATATAATATTTGTAGATATTCGAAGAGGAGCAACGATAGTTGTTTTATTGATTTAATGAAATTCGATTGCCGTGCTTGGATCTAACATTATTCGACAGAAAATGATAGGGTTTAAGACAATTTTATAGATTTAAAGAAATTAAAAAATTTTACATTTGAAGAAACTTTAGATTTATATGAATTAAAAAAATTTTCTTTTAATGAAATTTTAGATGTAAAGAAATTTTAGATTTAAAGAAATTGCAAAATTGTAGATTAAATGAAATATTAGATTTAAAGAAATTAAAAAATTGTAGATTAAATGAAATATTAGATTTAGTAAAATTTAAAAATTTTAGACTTAAAGAAATTTAAAAAATTTAGATTTAAATGAATTTCAAGTCAAAAAACATTCCTTAAGATCCTGTACAGTGAAGTCCGCGAAGAAACTCATAGCGGCGACACCGGGAGTTACGATAGCGACTATACCAACCGTCGCCGTTGCCCTGAAGTCCATGAAGTCGAAGTGGTTTTCCCTGGAAAAGCGATAAAATCGTTGTGGTAACTCGAAGGAATTCGATAACCATGAATTCTTGGACGAGGTGCAGTAGCAAAGCTTTCTGTTCGCAACTGCGACCGTAATTACGGTTCTGGCGCGGCAATTAAATGCATTGCCGTTGCGTTTGGTTAACGAATCGCTGAAGCGGCGAAAGGGGAAACTTTTATCAACCGAAAGCGCTCGCACAGGAAATTACCAGCTCTCGTGCGCGGCGTGGTTACCGCGGAATGATGGATGATGGGCTTGTTCTTTCGGATCACGTTTCGAAATGCCTGCGAACACACGTCGTAAGTCCGTCCTGGACTTTCACTTTCTTCCTTTCTTCGCCCTTTGTTCGAACTCCGTTGGCCTCCTATAGATCGTTCGGCACCAGGCGTGACGCACGTAATAATTTCACTGGACTGCCATTGAAGGCGTGGTGGAATGTTAGAAAACTGTTAACGCGAAAGAAAGAAAGAAGCGAGATGAGATTCCAGGGAAATCAGACGCAGGATAGGAATAAGTGAAGTAAGGATAGAGTGGGATGGACCGGCTTGGCACAGTCATGCGTAGAAATAAGATTAGACAATAAGTATGAAAAGAGATAATTATGAATGAGTGTTGTAGCGGATATACAAGTACCATAATTCAGCCCGTTGGATGGTGGGATGAGATATGCAATAGTAACGCACCAAAGTTTAATATAAGAGAGCAAATGCAATAATGTTTAAGTCTGACGAGATACATATTGTACGGATTACGATTTTTGTACTCTAGTTGTATAAGGAAGTTTATGTAAAGTGAATTATATGATTTGTAAGAAAAGCGTAAACAGTCCGTTAAGGGCTAGCGCTAAATAAAGCAATACATACAACTGTTAACGCGTTACTCTGTCACGTAGGAAATAGGAGTAAATTCAGAAAGTAAATAGTTTCTATAATAACGAAAAGTTTGGCAACTATCTCTGATAAACGTTTTTGTATTTTGCAAATTGTAATATTGAAGCATTGCGTATAAAGAAATTTGCAGTTATTACACGAACATTCATTTTCAATTGAGAATGAGTGATAACAGACTTTGATTAAAATTGTAACTATTAATTTAATAATAGAAATAAATACTCTTTTATGTCATCCTAACGTCTGTCACAAGAAGCACATAATAAGAAACAGCTTATAATAATATTTATTATAACTATTACCTGTTTAATTATGAATCTTGTACTATGTTTAACAATTCCACTCTATTAATTTAATAATAGACATAAATACTCTTTCATATCATCTCAACGTCTGCCACAAGAAAGCACATAATAATAAAAAACATAATAAAATACATCTTATAATAATATTTATAACAACTATTAACTGTTTCATTATAAATCTGGTATTACGTTTAACAACTCTACATCGAAGCAATTCTCAAAGAAATGTACGCGTCAGAATTTACAAAGGGAAACGGTGCTTGATAGATTGAACAGAAATATGTCTGACTATAGACGATCCATTTTCACTTGCGCGCCGCGCCAAACGGATGTAGAAGATGTTCATCTCCTTGAGACGTCCCGTCAGCTGCACGGACGACCTTCCACATCTCCTTATGATCTTTAACCCTCTCGTCTAGTCACGCAGAGCTGGTCAAAGCCGAGGGTACAAGTGAAAACAGATCGTCTGTAGTCAGACACATCTGATTTCAATCTATCACATCAAACGGTTAAACGGACGAACACGTTTGTTTCATCCTTCGTTCAGAACAGTAATCGTCTAAAATTATATTTGTTTACACTAAAGTGAACTACCATACACTGAAATTTAAGGTTAGATACACTACTGCCTTGCATGTGTGTTGCCATTCGAAATTCCACGAACGGGGTACTGCTATTGTCATCTTTGAAGAAACAGCGAGAACTTATTCAAGGTCCTAATACTATGTGAAGAAAATCTACTAAAAATAAACTGTGTGAAGAAAATCTACTAAAAATCTATATATTATGAAAAAAATCTACATACCTACATATTGTAAAAAAAATTATATTTAGGATAAACAATTAAGTCTGGACGTTCTGTATGTTAAATAAAGAATGACTTAACACGTTTCTTTATTTAAATCTACGGTTGGTCGAAACTATCCCCAACACTGCCAATATTCATGAAAGTTTCTGCAATCCAAAATTTATTCTCCCAATAAATCGAAGACTACATATTCATAGCATTTATGTTTGTACCTTTGCAAAATTCATTATTCTACCCAAAATTTATTTTCTACAACCCCTCGCCAGCAGAGTTAATTCTCTCGAACTATCAACATAGATTCAAACAATGAATGACCTGATCATCGCATCGTTTCTACTTCTTGAAGACCAGTAACCGTAACGGAACTCAGACAGAGCTCGTTGCTAGTCTCCCTGTGGGACGTTCAGCTTCTAAAAAGAAAAACGTAGCGACGTTATCATCTAGATTCCCGATTGCAGCTCCGAATCGGCACACGGTACGCCGTTCGCTGCAGTTCTAATTAGCAATTGCTGCCATGGGAGGCCAAGTGTAAGGGCTGCAGCGACGCCCGCGGGAATTGTTGCCGCGCGAAACGCATTCTAGCACTTCCGTTGACCTGCCGCGACGGAAATTCCTCCGTTCTCTACGATCATGGGAAATCTCGTTGGCCGACGGAGCGAAATCTGTCGCGTGGTTCCGATCCGGTCGCGCCGATTCCGTTCACGTCGTGACAGTGATTGACGCTCCACGATTACGAACGAGCTGGACGCCGGGATCGATCGATCCGGGTCGCGACAAGATATTCCGATTAATAACCGAAACAAGAATCCAGACTGCGACCGGCTACCATAAACAACGTTTCGGTACGGTTAGGGTGTTAATGCGTTCGTGGAGACGAGATATATAATTCAATTTCATTTATTTATTAGAGGGTAGATTTCTGACTCAACAGCTTTTGCGAAAGTGTTGCGTTGAAATGTTTTACATAATCCTTTTTTACAATAATATATTTTTCTTTTTAACAGGATAGGATGCTGTTACTATTGCAATCTTGTAGTTAATTTATTGTATTTATTATATTCAATATATTTTATTTTTGCACCATCACAAAATTCACTATTCTAACCCAGATTTATTTTCTACAACCCCTCCATATCTTCATTTAAAATGTCTACTAGGTTTTTCTACGCAACATTCCTTGCAAATTAAAATACAAAATTTGTCTTAATGCACCTTAACACACCTACACTATTCTATGATACAGAAAGTGATTAATCATTTTCATTTTGAGATATGGAAACCAGACTTGGGTGAATTGACCTACTGCAATGAAAAGAAAAAAAAGAAAGCAAAATGGAATTGCTAGAATAATCCAGATCTGCACCACATTATACTAACAAATTGGTCATTTTTACATGTTTAACTGTAAACAGTTTAACACGAAGCCCTCCTCGAGTATCGCTGGAAACATTCGTGGCATCTGCACGAGGAACACGGGAAATTGGAATTGGACAGGGAAGTCAACAAAACCCGTTGTTCTTCGAGACAAAAATAAACCGGAAGACAGGAGGTCGCATACCGGGCTGACGCATCAGGCCATAGTCCAGGATACGAGACAGCCGGAGACACGGTTCCAAGAATAGTTACCACGTGTGCTACATACCTGCATATTCGCCAATTTCCCATAAGGGAATTCCTGTCAGTCAGTCGAAGAAATTCCACGCGCATCGATTATCGAATCGAACGCGCGAAACTGAACCGGATCGACGAATCAACGGCGGACGAAATCGACGTTGGAATCGATGGATGGAATGAAACGCCGCGACGCGTTCGGAATATAAGAAAGATATACACGAGAACTCGAAGATCTATTCCAAATAAATAATCACGAAAGTTCCGTCGTCTTTAAATGACTATAAATAAATTCGTAACACATGTACAGGGTGGTTCACCTAAAGCACCTGAATATCTCAATTGTAGTAATACAAAAAATATTTTATATGCATTTGGAATGATACGAAGGAGTCCTAACTTTTTCCAATAATAATTTTCTTAGACACCTGATAGTTTGAAATGTTGTGAGAGCGTTATCGTCAGAATATGGTTTACAGGCCTGTTCTAACGTAAGATTCCAACGTCTTCAGTCATCTTAATTAGCAACTGCGCCTCCGGGAGTTGTCGCAACGTGTGTGCATTAGTATACGTTACGATGATCGTCGTTGGAATTCTCGGTGTTACGGAGCTGGCTTGCGCATATGATTCATGAATCTGGTACAATTGGGGGAATTCGAGCGGAAAGAAACGTCGACGTTGATTGTTATTACACATTGTGGACATTTTGAATGGCATGTTTGAAATTCGAGTTTGACGAAGGGGTATAAAGCACTGATTGTGAGTAGGAGAATGCAAGTGGAATCGTGTTGTCTGTAGCTAGATGGAAATGCACCCGATGTATGAGATGTTGCTCGCTATATAGTTTCAAATGCAGTCACGGTTTTCGAAATAATTTTAAAACAATGATTCGTTGTTGGCGGAGTAGAATATGCAGACGCATAATAGATATTTTGAATACTGAGAATACAACTCGAGTCTAAGAGAGAAATGCAAGGTACTCAATAGGTGTATTCAAGTAGAAAGAGGCCATATATAGTCAGACAGGTATACGAGATGTTATACTATTAAATTCACAGGCATAATTCACGAACAAATTGTTAAAATTAAAAGACACAAAGGGAACATAAAATTAAGATTGTCACTGTATACGATAGACATTTTGAATATTGAGATTACAACTCGAGCCTGAGGGAGAAATATAAGGTATTAAATAGAAGAATCGAAGTAGAAAGAGACAATATTTAGTCAGACAGGCATGCATTCGATATACGAGATGTTATACTATTAAGTTCACAGGCATAATTCACAAACAAATTGTTCCAATTAAAAGACACAACGGGAACATGAAATTAAGATTGTTATCGTACATTGCAGAGATTTTGGAAATCACATTAACAAGTCGAGTTTAGAGGAGCACAAGACAGCGAGCTTAGGAATGTAAGTGGAAAGGGATGGGCTATGGTCAGACGCGCCTTCAGCCAATACATCAGAGAATGCAACTCGCTGTAACTTCATTCATCCGAGTTGTTTTCGAAATTGTTTCGCAAGAAAGTTGTTCGAACTAATGAAAGCTTCCGCGTCGACATCTAATAAATATGATCTCGCGATGTAGAAACGGCAATTAAACGTATAATAGAAACATCACAGGCAGGCAAAGTCGAGTTCGAAATACTTAAGATACCAAGTGAAACAAACACAGTACTCAGACAGTATATTGTGAGCATACCTTGACATTCTATAGTCCTGCAAACCTAATCAAGAAACTGCAGAAACTGAATTACAGAGGAGCGCGAAGGACAGACATCGACGTAACAATGCATCTTTCAAATTATGGTATGCTCGGTATTCTCCCAAAGCGATCGCTCCACTTTAGTGATGAACAGTATTCGATGCTGGCAAACAGAAATTCGAACACGTTCATTCAACTGAATAATCAAGCTTCTATTTATTTAATGAATATAAATTATTGTTCACCTTTCATGCAAACTTTTATTTAGATTAGAATCTTTTTCAACACTATCCACTTCAAACTTTTATTTAGATTATATTTTTTTTCAACACTATTCACTTCAAACTTTCAACTAGATTAGAATTTTGTCCGACACTATCTACTTCAAACTTTTATCTAGATTACAATTTGTTTCAACACTATCTGCTTCAAACTTTTATTAAATTAGAATTTTGTTCAATACTGTATACTTTGTTTCTTACACAGCAAATAAAAATATAAATTATACAGAACGAGATTGTTAAAAATTTCGCCTGGAGACAGATAAATAATAAAAATAAAATAAACAGTATCAGAGCATGTTCTGTTTCACACAGAGTCGTTCAACCGTCTTGATCTTTCGAGAGCCTGTCGTTAACCAAATAGCGACAAATCAGCTGTTCCGAAAAATCAATATATCGATTGGACGTTGACACGGCTAACCAGACAAAGACAGAATTAATATATTTCTCGTTTCACTCATGTTGAATTCATTTGTCTTAACCCATTGACAGGGTTCCCCGCATACTTGAATGCAATTCACTCGATTTTCTCCTGTTTTCTCAAGAGGGGTCAACGAAATAATCGTATCGAGCTGCAGTTGTTCAGTTTTTCAAAGACCTTTGACCGAAAACGATCGAGCTCATCAGACACGGTTCTGATCAAAAAGTTTTCGTGTTAAGGTAAACGGACGCGATATCAGACACGGTTCTGAATTCAAATCACGTATCAATTGGTCGTTAGAATCCTTGATATTCGGCTTGTTCTGATTGTACAGCATTCAACGTAAGATTGATTGACTGAGGTCGATCATCGAGACTTCGTCAATCATCTTCGTTTTCCATAATCAATCAGTCGAATAGTGCCGAATAATCTTTGAATTCAGCCAATTGATGTATCGAATTACTAATGATTGGTCGAATAGAGTTCAACACGGATCTCAAACAATTATTCATCGTTCTCGACGTGCGTTGGTCGAAAAAGAGTCGTAATATCGAGACACAACCAATCGTCACGATTTCGAAATTCATACATCAAGAAAACGACGCGTCTAGGGCAGAAATTGTCAGATGCAGCCCTACCGATGAGTCTACTGACAATTCCGAGACGAAACGCACGCACTCCGTAAATTCGATCCATTTGAATCAATCACTCAATATTAATTTGATAATCCCATTGTTTGTATCTTTTAAAAAATTTCAGAAGTAAAAGTATACAACAGAGCATCTTTCCTCTCGACTTTTCATCGAATGATCCTTACCTGAAAGCGTTTCGAACATTACATCTGTATTAACACTGACGATCCCAAGAAATCCACCCCTTTGTGCCGTAATTAACATCTAATTCCCAAGATAAATTAGGGTGAAGGGCAAACGTGTTGAGCTGCTTGAAGTAAAACTATTCACGTACATTCGGAAACACCAGATGGAGGGAAGAAAAACTGACGCGTGACACGAATTCGGGGGCAAAAGTTTCGGAAGAAAAATTTCCCGTCGAATGTCTCGGTCATCCTAATTAGCGAGCGAAGTCGGCACGGGTCGAGGGAGGGAGAGGGGAACTAACTGCAGTTGCGCCATAGGGAATTGTTACTCCGCTAGATACATACAGGCACCTGCATCGGTCTTCTCTGGCTAAGCCCGGCCCGTTGCTGCACAATCAAGCAAGTTTCGCTGACGCATCGGGGAAAACTTGCGAAATAGATCCGAAGCGAGACTTTCGTTCAAATTTTTGCATGCGAAGAACGATGAAGAACTAGCGAATTCTTAAATTTAAACACCAGTATCCACATTGTATAATTTAGGGAGAAATAATTCCTCGTAGGAACTGCGACACGAACTTATAAAATTTGGACCATCTTAGAATTAATGATAGCAACATTAACCTAGTTAACCCTTTGACACCTGGCGTGGATACTTGAGGACACAAAATTAAAAAATTACTTAGGATTTTTTTTATTTTTTCCATATTAATTTTAATCTAGGTTTACCTTAAAAATTAAATTACATTAGAACGAGAAAGAAAAACATAATTCAGGTTAAAATATTAAATATCTAACTCATATCTAACATTTATATAAAATAGCATAATTATGGCAAACATTTTCCAAATCACGTTAACAAGTCGAGTTTGGAGGAGCATAAGACAGCGAGTTTAGGAATGTAAGTGGAAAGGGATCGTCTATGGCCAGACGCGCCTTCAGCCAATATATAAATACCTAACTATTCTTTGTCAGCGTATCAATTATATTTCTGTAACTACTTCAGAGGGTAAACGTTTATGGATACGATGCCTTTAATTGTTACAGGAACGAGCGTCCGTGGATTGCACTCAAACTCGTGCTTGTTACTCCTTCACCGAGAAATTAATGGTGCCAGGTGGAATACCAGGTCGGGCAGAAAATGAAATTATTAAACTTCCTGTTGTTCCTTATCACTGCATATTTACAAGAAAATTACTATCGCAGCCAGGAATAACAGAATTTCCATGGAGAACGATGAAATAATTGCTCGCTCGTTCGAGTCAATTTCTAACGTTTTAAAGCGTCCGTTGTTACGAGACTTTATTCGTTCGGTGCATTCTGTTTTTATTTGATCATTCAAGTCTGACATATCGATAGAATATAAAAAATAATTATTTACAGTTTTCGTTCTAAACAAATCTAAAGCAAAAATATTTTATTGCAACTGTACGTGAATAGTGTTACTTCAAGCAGCTCGACACGTTTACCCTTCATCCTAATTTATCTTGGGAATGAGATGTTAATTACAGCACAAAGGGGTGCATTTCTTCATTTTATTTTAAATTATTTTCTTTGAGAAAGTTCAAATCGAACAAATTTTTCAAGTTTAGGCTTTCAACTCTCCTTGCTATAACTTTAAGATCAGAAAGAGTATCATACAACATACAATACGAACTCTGCAATGTCGACTCTCGAGGGACCCGTCTGGAACATCATGAAAGTCCTTTCTTAAGGAAATCTATAGCGCTTAGTCCATCACAAGGACTCCATCGCCTATAGATTTCTGTTCCCCGATTCCAATACTCAAATGGCGGTCTCTCGAATGAACTATTACAACCCCGCCATCCCGAAGATTACACTGTTATATAACAGCCCCGTCGATGCAGCGCTCGTCCAATCGATCGCAATTTATCAGGCGGTAGGAGTGTCGCGACTGTCAGTCTTACAACAGGTCTAACATAGGTTCTGTTGGAAATGTTGTTGAGCAGAGTTTACGAGGGCGACTGCATATTCCGGGCGAAATTAATTTTCACCAAACGACGTGTAACGTGACACATGTAATGAACAGCTGATTAAGAGTTTTGACAGTCGACCTTTGAGCCAGTCGCGAAACACCGCGTCGAACGTATTATATTGTTTGCTCTGCTAGTAAATTCAGAAGTTTATTAAAGCTCTGGAAAAGTAAAAATGTTTATTTCATCGCGAGAAGAAAAGATGCGAGGAAAAATGAATAGAAGTATTGCAAAAGTTTTCGAAATGGTTTTCCAGATGAAATTGCTTTAAAGCGAATGAATCGTTTGAATCGAATGAGTCGAAACGAATTATTGGAGAACTCTAACAAAGGTAAATTTGAATTTATGGTATACGTTATATTTAACGTTATTCCTGGCGATGTAGGTTTCTGAATGTATTAATTTTGAAGGATTGTACTTTAATGTTCGTTCTCGAATGAATTTCACAAGTATCCGTATCGTTTCTGATATTAAATATCGTGGTAATACATTCGTTGAGTATTTCCGCATTTCCAGAGTTCCGGTTTTAGTTTAATCAAATGTTAAATGGAAATTTCTACACGGGTTGTATTAAAAAATGGAAAGGTGGTAAGCGGAGTGACGGATAGTAGCAGCTAATTTTTGCTGAATTTGTTTCAATATTACGCCAATGGCATTCTGAGGGAGTCCGAAGGAGAAATGTAAGGGATTGAATAGGAGAATTCAAGTAGAAAGAGTCTATATTTAGTCAGACATGCATGCATTCGATGTATAAGATGTTATACTATTAAGTTCACAGGCAGAATTCAGAAACAAATTATTGCAATTAAAAGACGTAAAGGGAACATAAAATTAAGATTGTTGTTGTATATAATATGCATTTTGGGTATTGAGATTACAACTCGAGCCTGAGGGAGAAATATAAGGTATTAAATAGAAGAATCGAAGTAGAAAGAGACAATATTTAGTCAGACAGGCATGCATTTGATATATGAGATGTTATTCTATTAAATTCACAAATCCACGAATAAATTATTGCAATTAAAAGACACAAATTGAATATAAAATTGAGATTGTTATTGTATATAATAGACATTTGAATATTGTGATTACAAGTCGAGTATGAGAGAGAAATTCCAGATACTGAATAGGAGAATTCAAGTAGAAAGAGTCTATATTTAGTCAGACAGGTATGCATTCGACATATGAGATGTTATACTAAGTTAAGTTCACAGGCAGAATTCATAAACAAATTATTGCAATCAAAAGACATAAAGGGAACATATAATTAGGATTGTTATCGTACATTGCAGACATTTTGCAAATCATTTTAACAAGTCGAGTTTAGAGGAGCATAAGACAGCGGGTTTAGGAATGTAAGTGGAAAAAGATCGTCTATGGTCAGACACACAATAATTTCTATACAAATTGCACTTCACAAAGCACAATACTAAATAAAGTAAATTATAAAATGGATCACATGTTAATTATTATATTATTAATTCCATTCTCGAGGCACACAATAATTTCTATACAAAATACTCTTCACAAAGCACAATAATAAATAAAATAAATGTCTTCACAGTTCCAAAATAAGGACTTTCGTCCCAACCAATCTTATACCCAATACTTAGAACCCTCAGTGTACCTGTTGATTAACACCCTTTATTTCCACCCCTAAACTATCGCCCGGTCCTCTTTGTTCACGTAAAGACACCATCGGGTACCACAATGACAATTTGTCCCGCGATTCCGTGTCCCGACAAGGCTGATCGAGCTCGAAGCGAATGCAAAGGATCGTCCCCCGAATTAGAACGGAAAATAACGAAAGACAGGGACCGATAGAGGAGTGGGTAAAAGGGAGGACGGCATCTGGTTCGGCGAGGCTCGGTTCCGCCTTTAGCGTGTTGCCGCGTCAGCGTTACACCCCCTCCAACTTCCCTCGCGATTTACTGCTAAATAATATTTAAACAGCCGCATTCCCCATCCCGCGTTTTCCGACTGGCGCTCTGTCAGTCCGTGCCCCCGTTCCAAGCTCGATTTCCGACCCCTCCACCTCCCCCATTTTGTCCTCGTCCCCGGAAATGCAGATCGCTCGACGTCCGCCTCCAATGACGCGGCGTTGTGTGCTCCTGCCGCGTTAAATATTTGCGTCGATTAACAATCCTCGAGACCGAGGGTACACACCGACGCCCTTCTATTTCGCCGTTCCACCAATCGTTATGACGAACTGCTGCGTAAAGGGGCGTTTAGCCTTCGGCTAATTTGCGCGAACCACTTTAAACAGTTATTGCTGGTTATAGTGCAGATGGTGGCGGTTGATGGAGTTGAAAAATTTGGTTGGTGTTGGGCGCGAGCTGAAGTAGTTTCTGTCGGATGGATAACTGTAGTCGGTGCGGTTGTTTGAAGATGTAAACGCGCCTTAACGCGATTGTACCCACCAGAAGCGCGAAACATGCGCGAGCTTCGCGCTAATGTCTAATCAACGATCTCGCCTGGCTGGATCCCGCGGATTCGATGGAGTCCTTAGTTCCGCGACTAGGTATCGTGGTATGGTTTAACTGCTAATCACACGCGCATTAATTCCGTGGATAATCAGGGATTATATCGATCCCCTCGGGTTGCCTGCTGAGCCTATTGGTTTCGTTGTGACGAAACCTACTTGTACGATGACACCAGAATGTGGACTATGAGAAATTTCGATTAGCTAGGTGTGGGAGTTATTTGATAAAGAAGTATGCTCAGGGAAATGTTGAGGACTAATGTTGAGAATTGATAAAAAGTTGTAGGAAACCATCTTTGGACTCTCTATATAAAATATTAAAAAACAAGGAACATGCTAACTAAAACTGGTCAGAATTGGTGACAGGATTTATGATGTGTTGAATTCTCAATTAGCAACTTTCTAATGACAGAGACACTACAAGAAAATGAAATAACAATTCGCGAGCGTTGTACAAGTATCATGGTTGATATAAATGTACAGGACACGAATACAACGAAGTAGTGGAATAAAATTTTTGTGGCGCGAGAATCCGTGTTCGAGAAAATCGAGTTTGAAAATTTGTCCTGTACACGTGCACTTAACTGCGTTACCGCATAACGAATCTCGCGGCGAAATAAATGAATGTGTACGAATTCATTCCAAATTTATAACGAATTTATGCATGTAACACAAATTTATTAATTGAAAACTAATTTACGAATTTATCTCAAATTGATGAGGACATTCATACGTGTTAAACATATTTCTTAATTGTATTAAATTATACAATGTTCATAATCATGCGAATCGTCAAATAATCTTTCCAGATGCATAGACTACTTAAAAATTTATTCATTTTGGACAAATTTATGAAGATTTATAACAGGATAAAATAAAAATTCCAAATTTACGAAAATTAAAAACAGCAGAAGAACAAATACTGTATTTCGATGATAATAATGACATTCATCTCTCATAAAAAATGTAGAAAAAGTCCCTCGCAGTAATTAGATTCAGGCCCCGATGATTCCGTATCTGCCACTGCATACACGGGAAACAGCGTCCCGCGTTCGCCTTTTTGTTCCATCCGGGCGTCGGCGTCGCGCACAGGGAGTATCGCGGCGTGCACTGTCGCAATGCGTCGGATAAACAAACACGACGGACGCGAGAAGCGGATATGTCATCCGAGGCGATGTTGTGAAGCGTCGCGGCAAAACGGGATGCTGAACGGATTGCTCGCTACCTCTGCGAAGCCAAAGCATTTTTCTCGAAAATTGTTGCGGAAATTCCTTCCACGACAAGCCGCGGCTTTCGCTTCGTTTCGCGTTTAATGGCGGAGGGCGAAGAACCTGTAGACCAGATGAGGGAATAAACATTGTGCTGAACAATATTTAAGTGAAAGGATTCATGTTGACAGAAGGATCATGTCAGTCTTGGGATGTACAAGTCTTAAATGTAGAAGTTGCAAGCAGGCTATTTATTAAAATAGCTTTTGCTTGTGTAAATTGTGTTTGTGTTTGCTTAGCTCAATTATTTTTATTTAAAATATATATTACGTATATTCTTATACAGCGTATCCTAGAAATAGTGTAAGAACCGGAAATGGAGGTTGAGACAATTCTGAACAACAATTTCCTTTGCAAAAATGTTGGATGCCTCTTCGTTTTTGAATTATTAACGAAAAATCACGGACCAATCACAGCGCCGGAGGCTGATCCGAGCTATGACGCTCAGATCAGCCATTGGGCCAGGCATCGGACCACAGCCACTCACGGCTGAGCGCGCGCTACTCCAGCGCTGTGATTGGTTCGCAGTTTTTCGTTAATAATTCAAAAACGAAGCGCCACCTGACATTTTTGCAAAGGAACTTATGGTTCAGAATCATCTCAGCTATACCCCTATTTCCATTTCTTACACTATTTCCGGGACACCCTGTTTTAATGATATAAATGAATGTCCAATACCTCATAAAATAAATCCTCACGAATTTAAAAGAAAATTCCTGCGATTTTACGCTCTAAACTAAGAAAATCCTCTTGAATTTTAACTTGAATTTTCATATCTTAAATTAAAGAAACTCCTTTTAAATTTTAAAATATTTTCAACAGTCGAATACGGAATGCATCGAAGTTACAGTATGATTGTGGTGTCTGGACAGAAGTTGGTCGCCTAGCATCGGTTTGCTCGAGGAAATCACCCTAATCTTGTGCCTTTTGGCAAGGAAGGCGTCACGAGCCGGCTGGTAACGTAGAGTTTCGTCGTTAACCAGGTAATATCGTTAACCTATCAGAGAGCAGTGGTGCCTGCGTTGCTCTAATGCGTAACTACGATATTCCCCAATGACCATGGCCATTTACCACCGGCCCACCCCCGCGCCGTCACTTCGCAAACCCTCAGTTTCCCCCGGGACATGAGGACAGATAATCTTGCCATCGTTTCTAATGCGTCTCCCCACTTTCTAGCGCCGTGCATACAACTGTCCGCAAAAAAAGGAAACTTGGCGTTTAACCCAATTATTTTTTTATCCGAGTCGCGAGCAGCAAACTTTCGCGGAAGCGTACGTTGAACGCGTTGGTGGCGTGATATATACAAGCATGTATTCATTGTTCCACGGACGACTTTAAATTTCAACGTTCGGGTCCACGGTTGCTGGAACTTTAGTTGTTAAGTATCAGAATTATTGTGTAGTGTTTTTTTACCTCCTTTAGGAATGAAACACTTTTCATGGCGACGAATATATTCTGCAGATGTATTCTTGCGTTCTCGCGTCTTAGTATGAATATATTTATTGAAAATAAACATTCAAGTCTGTGCTACAAACTATAGTTTATCTATTATTAATCTATACACTTTATGATCATTTTCTGAATATATTCAAAGCAGGTTAATAAATTTGAATATCAAAGTATAAAATCTTTTACACGAATGTAGAGACGCACTGTTTGAAATATATTGAATTAATTAATATTTACTAAGAATATTCTAGAAATGGAGATCCATGAGTTTCACCAGACTTCGAAGGGTATCCTTGAAGAAAGAAGGCGAAGAACCACCGTCGTTTGCCATAGGGACAGGACGAGTTTGTAACAAACTACATCTCGTCAAATATTGCCTTCCCGATTCCTATCACCCTTGTAGCAACCGACGGAGCTGGGTTAACAGAATTATATTGACAATGGAATATACCTGGGGTTTGTTTGTCCATCATAGAGAATAGTTTCTCCGTCCCCATTTCCTTCTTTGACACAGTCCCTCTGTCCTTCTCGTCTTTGACCACGAGACACTCCAATTCGACCGTCCACTCTCTTCCGGAGCACTTCATTTACGCCATTGCTTTATTCTCGATCGTTACTTACGCACACGTTCTAAAACCAACGACCACGCTCGTGCGCTCGTGACATATGCGATGCTCGCATCCCTTGTACGCATCCCTCCCAATATTTTATTTCAGTATTCCTGTTAGCTAATTATATAATTAAAAAACTCTGTAGGGCTGCTTTCTTCAAATATATAATTAATTAACAGGAAAAGGAATGGAAGAATTTACTTGGCAAGGGAATTTTGTATTATATTAAAATTGTATTCATTTTGTGTTTATAAAGGTGTGCGTGGATAAATCATGCTATTTGCCATGGGGTGGCTTTGCTATTGAACTCTTGGAAAAATTAAGGAATTCAAAACAAAATAATTAATGAAAAAGCTTTGTTGTCATTTTGCCTTGTGTCTATAAACGTGGATAAATCATGCTATTTGGGAAGGGGTGGCTTTGCTATTGAACTCTTGGAAAAATTAAGGAATTCAAAACAAAATAATTAATCAAAAAGCTTTGTTTCGTCGACAAAGTAATATTATATTACATTAAAATTTATGTCATTTTGCCTTGTGTCTATGAACGTGGCTAAATCATCCTATTTGACATGAAGTGCCTTTGCTATTGGTTTCTCGTAAAAATTCATAATTAATCCATGAAACCTAAATCACAGTCATCCTCCGCACTCACCCTCTCGAAATTCACCGCCGCAATTTTTCGGCCTCAGGTCCTGCGATCCCCCAAGATGTTTCCTCGAAATTTCACGGCATTGACGAAAACACGAGTGCAGTGTGATTAGTGTTCATTCAATTGGACTCAAAAGACAGCCGCGGTGGGGGGTGCGGCGTCGAATGCGTGCGCGCGACGACGAAGAAAAAGGGGTGAAATTGTCGAGCGGGCGGTTCGAGCGGCGAACTCTTTTGTAATTAGAATTTACAGGCCGTACAAGCGACTTTAATTAAAATTTCTTTCGGTCACTTCACGAAGCCGGACGTATCGAATTTTTCGCGGCGCCTCGTCGCGCGGAATTGCGCCGCCTGGAACAGGAGAATTTTCGTCTCGTAATCACCCCCAAATTGGTGGAGGAGTCGGTGGCTCTAAGAGATATAACCGCGGAATCCGTTTCGTCATAGCCCTCCCCCCGCGGGCCATTTGTAACTATTATCGCGCGTTAATGCATAAATGGTGGGAGCGCGGGATAGAATGCTCAAGGGGCCGAGCGTGATTATTCATTATCCTGGAGCTAGTATTCGATAGAACGTGAAATATAGACAATTACTTTAAGTTACTGCCCCCTGCCGATAACGGTGTCCTTGAGGTCCTTTTGTGCGGGTGATATATCGGTTGTACGTGGCGCTCGTCGAAATCATAGAGACGGATTGCCCGCCATTAAGGGCGTATAATATTTGCGAGGGTGGACGGAAAATGTTCTATTAACGAAAGTTGTATATGTTCTATAATCAGAAATTCTCTCTCAATCTCTCGTTATGTCCCTAATCGATTCTTCTCGCCATGGTCCTCGTTTCTCCTTGTGTCACATCCTTTGTCTCCACTGTAACCAAAATTCTTTTACTTTTTACTGTAATCAAAAATAAAATCTCCGTTCTCCTTGTGTCACACCTATTGTGTAGCCAAAATTCTTTTACTGTTTACTGTAATCAAAAATAAAGTCTCCTTACTCCTTGTGTAGTGCACCTCTTGGGTACCCAAAATCCTTTTACTTCTTACTGTAATCAAAAATAAGGTCTCCTTTCTCCTTGTGTCACACCCCTTGTGTCCACTGTAACCAAAATCCTTTAACTTTTTACTGTAATCAGAAATAAGGTCTCCTTTCTCCCTGTGTCACACCCCTTGTGTCCACTGTAACCAAAATTCTTTTACTTTTCACTGTAATCAAAATTAAGATTCCATGTTTAAGGGTCGAAGGGTTAATACGTGTCTGAATTCGAAGACCACCCACCATTACTGGCTAGAAAAATCGTTAACTGTTTTCACAATTATTGGAGACTTTCATCGAGATTGAATCTCCGCGGCCCTGGTCGAATTGAGGGCGAAGTTAAGCTCGTTAAAGAGTTGTACGGCAGCCAATCGATGGAGGGAGCGCGATCTAAAATTCTCACGTGGAGGAACCGGGGAGCCATCGCTAATTATCATCCAGCCGAGTGACCTATTTAATCCCCCTACCCTCCCTCTTCTCGCGTGTCCTTCAATGACGCCCTGTTCCGCAACTTGGATCAGTCCTAAACGCGTTAACTCCTGCTAATCCGCATCGACTATCGAGAACTTTGCTCATTGAATACTTCGGAGCTGCCTTTGTTGTCGCTTAACGTTCGATGTAACGCGATTCCCTTTGGTCTCTTTCGTTAATTGCTCGCTACTATCGGCATTCGAGCCTCGAATGATAGACGCTCTTGTTTGAATATTCTCGTGGTGGCTTATTTTTTCGCGACACATTTTAGGTGGACACTGTCCAAAGTGGTCGCGACATCTGAATTAAAGGTTAAAGACGTTTTAGGTTGTTCCAGAGTGTCCAATAATAATACGTTGAACACCAAGTCTCCCTTGTATGGGTGACAGAGATTTTCATTAAGGAACTTCGGTCGAAAATAGATATATTGTTTGAACAAATGTTATCTTGTGTGTGTACGAAGTTTGTAAATTTTTTTTTATATTCGCTTCGTCGATCGTACTGACAGTGATCGGACGTGCGTAGTTACGCGTTCTCTTTAAATTCTTTTACTGTACGATTCATCTAATAAATTCAGTAATAATGCCACTGTATTTGGCGCTCTGAAATTACTGTTACGCCTTCAACAATTAATTTTAAGTGCTAAGTGTCAGTGAAAACAAATCTGGATGGAATTCGTAAATTTTTATGATAATATAAAAATAAGTAATACGACAAATGTGAGCTTCTATAGCTTTTAATTCCCAAAATTGTCAAAGCTATATTTCCAGTAGTATTTCCAAAGTTTTAGTCTTGTAGACATTGTCACGTGATAGTCAACGTGTTGACATAACTCCTTGATCCTCAAACTAAACAAATTAATGAAAAACCGTTCCTTCTTGGCGTTCTGTATCCCATAGACGGATTATCTATACTCGAAGCGGAACTTTTTCCGTCCGAGGAAAGGTTTAATGACGAGGAGGGCCTTCCCGAGCCATTCCGGAACCCTTCGCTGGTCATTGGAGTGCGTCTGCACGGTTGCATCCCGCTATCCGCGCAATACGGTGTTTAATATTGGGCAGTTTAAAGCCAGCTTGCGGCGGAGGAACATTGGCACTGTCGGTCGTTCTCTTTAATGGTTATTGGCCCGCAGTAATTCTCTAATCTCTGCTGTCAGCGGCCTCTGTGTTTCCGTTTCAATATGGATTACGATCGCAGGCTACTGTGGCGCGGTGTCGTAGGCAGCTGCCAGTGGAACTTCATTACTTCGAGGCTTATCGAATCATCTTGCCGGAAAATCAGCAGGGAGGGAATAACAGCGGTCGCCTCTCTCTCAGGAACGATGCTCCCTTTGATCGAGCACACTCGACGTTTCGATCTGAGCTCGACCGCTTGGATAACTTCGGATCAAACCTCTGATTTACGAGGCTCGTTGTACAGGACGTTTCATCGGAAACGGAACAACTGGACAACTTCGGCGGGGGAACAATCGCGGGAACTGTCGGCACGTCGATTTTCAGGAAACCTTCTGCAAAGGATCGTTGAGACTAACATCAACACTTTCAATATTCGATGGATTATTGGTGGATGTTTATATAAATTCATATAGATATTTATACTGAAATTTAATTTAAATGACAGTGTTGGTTACGTGCTAAACAATGAGACATTTTAATGTTGGTATTCTATATATTTTAAAATTTGTGCAGAACCATGTTATGCATAAATGCATGAACTGCAATCTATTTATTATAAAAGGACATGTAAGTTTTCGTTACAATATTTTTCATTATAGATATAACTGTTAGAAAAATTATGAAATTAAATTTAAATGAAAGTGTTTCTTATGTGCTAAACGGTGAGACATTTTATTCTTGGTATTCTATATATTTTAGAATTTGTGCACAACTATGTTATGCATGAACTGCAATCTATTTATTGTAAAAGGAAATTTTAATTTTCGTTGAAATATTTTTCATCATGGATATAACTATTAGAAAAATTATGAAATTAAGTTTAGATGAAAGTGTTGTATGCCAAACAGTGAGACATGTTATTGTTGATATTCTATATATTTTAGAACTGCAATCTACTAATTATAAAAGTAAATCTAAGTTTTCCTTACAATATTTTCCATCACAGATACAGCTGTTAGAAGAAATTATTAAAATATATTTGAAGAGTATTGAAGAATCAACATGACGTACGTCAACCTTCTTTTTTAAGTCAAGTGAGTAGCTGCACGAATTTTAATAGACCTTCACCTTCAAATTAATTGTTATTTAAATACAAAATAAGAAGTGTATTTTATTTGAAATGATGAAATAAATTCAGGATGGACATTTTGAGCTTTGGTGTGTTCTAACGTTTCAATAACCCAGATGTAGAGAGAAACTGTTATCCGAGCATGGCAGTGACCCAGATCGATATTGACTTCCGCTGTATTCACCATGTTTCCGAATACTATACTTAATCCCCTCTAAATATTCCTTAAGCCCGACTTAAGTAGCCCTTTCGAAAGGAGATGAGAGCTACGCGAATGCCGATCATTGTTCGCGAGCATTAGTTTGCATCCGGCTTAGTATGTACTTAACTGCGGTTGATTAATTGATCGTGGTAGGACCGAATTTCCATCGACGTTCATTAATAGACTAAAATGAACTTCCTAATAACCCCTTCGTGGCTATATTAATACACAGCGATTATTTATTTTTCATGTAGTAACCCTTGTCGCAAATATAACGCAATTGTAAAATTATTATTATTGTTAGATGTAATAAATTTGTTACCTAATCATAAGTAATTTTGTAAATTATTCATCCCTCACATATGTATTTTATACAAGTGTAAAAAATGTAATTCACAGTGGTCGCTAATGGCGTACATGCTGATGCGACAATAAATGAATAAAATATATATATAAAAATTTAAATAAAAGTTTAACTTTAATAAATATTGATTGTTTATCGCGACAAGGTGGTTAAGGAAAGATTTAGAAGCACTTTAAATCGCGATAAAATGTTTTCGCGTCGACGGCATTTAGGCTGAGAGGAAAAAGAGGTAAAGGAAGCCACTCATACCGGGCTTGGGTACGCCTATACAGGTTCACGTGTTACAAACGACTATCATGACGCGACAGCACGAGGCTTTTAACGGTGGCTTCGGTTTCATTCATGCTGTAGCTTTCGTATATACAGGGAAAAGGCGTAGGAACGAAAGTTGAGGGAGCGGGCGGAGGCGGACGAAGGATATCTGTCACATTTACGCAATATATCAACTTGCTTTTCGCGCTCCGCGCGGTTCAATGGCGTCACATATTTTCTTTACATCCCTCTGGCTCCTTAGAGAGCCACTTTCATACGGAACCGGCTTGTACGTCAAAGCTCTTGTCAAATAAACGCTCCAGACGCTGAACGATATTAAGTTCACCGTGGAATCGACGTCAATACCTGGAGTCAATGCTTGCTCAAATCTTATTTTACCTTCCGTAACATTTGTCACCCCTATCAATTACACCCTTAACTCGCGATTTTCCAATGGAGCTCAACAGTTACAGTGCTAATCGTCTCGAAAAGAAGACAAACTTCACGTAGCTATCAATCAAAACGAATCATTAAAAATGAACCAAAACAAATTCTGTTCCTCAATTTAACACGTCTACTATCATATATAGAAATATAAAAATTTTACAATTATTTGTTACATGAAATAAAAATTCGTCAATAGTTACAGAGCTCCAGTGCTAAGCGTGTCAAAAAGAGGACAAACTTCACGTAGCTATCAATCAAAACGAATCATTAAAAATGAACCAAAACAAATTCTGTTCCTTAATTTAACACGTTTACTATCGCATATGAAAATACAAAAATTTCACAGTTATTTGTTGTACGAAATAAAAATTCGAAACAATTCTTTTCTCCTTTTGTGTATATAATAATAGTTCCTCAAAGAAGTTTCTCTGATCGAGAACGATTCAGGCTGAGGGTATTCGTAGGGCGCACGATCTCGCGTGCAGCGTCCAATCACGAAGTTGAGAGTAAACGCGGCTCCCGCTGATAACGGGACATCCATTTTTACGTCCGATGGAGCGACAAAAAGCTCGACAACGGCGAGGTAAGCGACCCCGTTCGCGCCCGCAAACTCGTTTCGAGTCCGCGGCTGGTGAGCCGAGGATTACGCCGCGGAACGTATATAGCATCAGGATCTTCGGAATTTATCATCAGACTTCTTGGGGGGTGCGGCGGGGTTGAAACACGTATCTCCGTAGCGGGACCGGATGGGATGCGCCCGTTGCAGAGAGAGACCCGAACGAATTTATCACCCGACGGGATCCGACGAACGAGACTCTTCCATAATCCGCGTTAAAGAGAAAGAGGTATCCCCGAGCCTTTAGGCGGATGGTCGTGTTTGGGAATGGAGGAAACGACGCCTGGGCCAGGGAACGATGAAAGAGATCGGGCTGCCTTAGAAACTGAAGGAGAACCAAAGATGGGGAACTTGGGAGCTTTTGAAGAGCTCCTTGCACTCGTGTGCAGTCAAACAAATCTTTTTCGTGTACGGGAAACCCTTATATAACAGGGTTCAAATTTCAAGGGGTATTTATTTATATCCAGGTAATTTTTAAGTTCCCTTTGCAGTCGAAGAAACTCAGGAAGCGGAGAAGGAGAACCAGAGAGGGAGGATTTGTGAAATCTTTGGGAACGCACGTACAAAAATTGAACTTACATAAGAATTCATTTTACCCTGCAAATATTATATATTCAAACTTTACTTTGAATATTTTTTATATTATTGCATACTGTGTGCATTTTGTAGTTTCGTGCATATTCAAATTTCCTGTAAATGCATAAAAATCCGCAGTCTAGTGATCACCCTTCTCGTATGTATTCAAATTAATCTTCTTTTATACAGGGTGTCCAAGAATTAGTTTAGAAACCGGATTGGGAGTGTAGCTGAGACAATTCTGAACAACAATTTCCTTTGCAGAAATGTCGGCTGGCGCTTCGTTTTTGAATTATTAACGAAAAACCAGCGTCCTGGCTGTCTAGCGCGTATCCTATACTACTGCGGCTGACTAGCGCGTAGCTTATACTACTGCGGCAGCCTACGCACCACCTTTGCTGTTAATATCTCCTGGACGAAGCCTCGGACAACATTTTCGCTAAGGCAAAAGTTGTTTCAAATCACTCCCCGAACCACCCCTTTCAAGGACCTCCAACATTAAACATAATCCAAAGAATTAATCGACTCTATCACCAGCTAGGAGATCGTTAATATTGATCAATAATCCTCTGCAATTCTTCTATGCAATTAAAATAATTAATATTGACAGATCGGAAAACTTTCAAGCCCAATGGTTGCCCCGAGCGCCCTAGTTCGAGCCAGCCTCCTGCGCTGTGATTGGTCCGAGGTTTTTCGTTGATAATTCAAAAACGAACCATTACTCGACATTTTTGCAAAGGAAGTTATGGTTCAGAATCATCTCAGCTACTTTATACGTTTTTCTTAGTGTCTCCAACCTTAATTATCCCCACTCCGAAGTAACCAGAGCCAATACGCGCCGATCAGCGTCAGGGATAAGCTCGACTATTGGTCGCAGCGTCCGAACCTCCGGTGGGATGATGAAGAGGTTCGCCGAGGATCTTCGCGAGACCTAGCTGGCTCGAGCGGGATGAAGACGGACAACCTGTCGCGATGGTGAAGGTAAAGCGATATATAGGAGCAGGGGCCAGCGGATGGGAGCTCGAAGGGGTGGCGCTACATTGGCTTTTACGAGCGAAACCCCCATCATCGTAAAGCGCCCGTGCTCAACTATTCCCCGGCTACGATCGTCCCTCTTCCTCGATCTTTTTCCCCGCTCGTCTTCGTCTAGCTCACGGATTTTCGGCTCGCAGTATCTCCCCTCCTCGTTCGAGACGCTGACGGACTTCCTCCGACCGCTTCAGCTCGGCGGTATCCCCTTCAAAGTGAATTCCAATACATTGGGATGCGACCAAAATGGTGAAACACGAACGTGGCTTCCACGTCCGGGACGGAGGGGGCGAGATTTGAATGTCTTGCTCCGGAATTGACGACGGTTGAGCGTCGGAATGGAAGGCAGAAATTGCTGGGAGCTCGGGCAAACCCCTCCCGCGCCTTCACTTTCCCGCCCTCACCCTTTCGCCGCGGCCTGATTCGCGCTGTCTTCTTCGTCTTTGTATTTCGACGTCTTTCGTAAATATCGGCGTATCCTTTTGTCGCTACTTCAATGGCGTGATTCAGTCCTAAGGTCCATCCACGTTTTCCGCGTCTTCGGATCTTCGTCCTTGTTCTCCGTGTTCAGTATCGACCTAACCAGTGTCCAAACGTAGGCGTCGTGCAATAGAATTAGCATATGTTTCTTTTTTTTATTAGTGAAGCATTTGAGTCACGTCAAAATTGTAGCAGATTATTTTTTGGCTGTTCTTATTCATTTTATATACTGTTAGATGAAAGCTACATCTGTATTTATGCATTCTGTAATATTTATTTTAATTTATACTATACAGGGAATTTTAAAGAACGATGTTCATTTTATCGCATTTTTTAATTTTTTTGTTTTATGGAGTTAATCGAGTCAAGTGGGATAAAAACTATTCCACCATTTGCTTGGCTTTACTATTTTATTTAAATTGTATTACATATTATATTTTATTCCAAGTTTTTTATTCATGTGGCAATACTTTGAACTAAAAGTATAATAATTGGAATCAGAAATGTGTTAGGAAGTTGTCGACACGGTTTTTCTCTGCAACTTGAATTTTTCAAAGTGTTAATCACATTTATGCTCGCCTTCCTCCCACCCTAAGCAGTGTGTTCCCAATGTCACCTAACCACGTGAATCGAATCCTTGCCTCGAGACGAGTTATGCGATAATCGAACTGAATCACTCCCCGATCCGACTGATCTTCTCCCCAGGAAGTGAAAATCGCGTACGTGTACCGGATCTCTGTCGATGTGCCGAGTAACCGGGAGTTTTACTCGGCGAGAGGCTATTTGTAATCTGGCGCCTTCGCTGGTTCTTATCGAGTTGGGGTAAGGTCGTTCGATCCCGCAGGAGCTGCGGCTGAATTCTTTTATCTACCTTGATTTTCCCCTTGGAAATGAGGCGATTTAATAGGGTGCAATGAGAGGAACGAAGCTCCCTGCCACGGTTGTAAAGGGAGCCATTCGTATCGCGGACACCAGTTCTACGACAGTGACGCGTAAATTGGAGTTTCCGTCGGATTGGCGGACGGCGAGTGCCACGCAGACGTGTATTCGGGTCGCCTTGCTTCGGAAGAACGACTGAAAAATGTGGGAGTATATTTTTGGACTCTTCTTTCTGAAATTTTCGTTGGACTCCATTTATTGATAAATATAGTTGATGTAGCGGAACCTTGAACTTCATTTATTGATAAATATTGTTGGTGTAGTAGAACCTTGACGTTCATTTACTGATAAATATTGTGCATTCTTATTTTTTTACCTACTCTACTGCTGTCACTTAATTTTAATTCAACAAATAAATTTCTAATAAGAAGACTTGAAGGATGTGGGAGTAATTTTGGGGCTCTTCTTTTTGAAATTTTTGGTTGGACTTCATTTATTAATAAACGTAGTTTATATAATAGAACATTGACCTTCACATATTGATAAATATTGTTGATATGGTAAAACTTTGTTTATTTTGAAAAATTTATTAATTTTTTTAAATTTGTGATAGTACATTTATTTTACCTTCATTTACTAACATATTGTTTATTCTTTTTCGCCTGCTCTGTTGCTATCACTTGATTTTAATTCAACAAGTAAATTTGTAACGAGAAGGTTTGAAGGTTTAAGAGCGTCTGGAGCGGAGTTTGTAGACGCATAACCGACAGATTTCTCTGATATCGGATTTCTAGAACACGAAGGGTTCTGTACTCGAGAAGAAGAAGAAGGTGATATCGACTGGGATCATAAAAAGGGAGCTGTAGAATATCGGGAAAGTGAGACAAGTAAACGTAAATCTCTTAATGCGATACGGAAACCTTTCCAGGGAGTCAAGATGTACAAATAGCTGTACAGATGGGATAAACATGTAGACACAGATGGGATTATTTTGGAGATTCGTTGTTATTTATTTTGAGATACGTCCTCTGGAAGTTTTCTGATGCTACTGACAGATGTGCGATAACTCATGACACAGATGTTTTAATATTCAGATAGTTTACAGAGATATTTCAAAATTTCAAAATTTTATATATTCGTATTAAGATATTTTAGAAGATATTTTAAATATTCATATCCTTGTATTTAAAGCAGAATGAAGATGGATATTTGTTCTTGAAAAGAGTACACTGTATGGATTCATGTAAAATGAGGAAATTACATTTTCTTTCCAAGACTTCCTAATTATTTTTTATCTTTGGTTCAAGACATCGGGGAACATCCTCAACGAAATCACTTGGCCGACTTTAGATTCCATCTAACGTTCGCAGGACGACTAGGGTAGCGACCAATTAGCCATCTCGCGCACTTGAAACCTAATTAGCGAAAGTCGCGGCACCGTTCAAAACGCAACGCTCAGGCGCCGCTAATGTCCAATTAATTGTAGGCGTTCCTTTTAACTCACGTCAATTAGACTCGTCAAATTATTTCGCTTAATTGTTCCACGAAAACGGCTACGTTCCTGGAGTAATCTAGAATTCTAAAATCGCAAAATACATGTGCGCCTGACAGTTACAATCCTATCTGAAGTTAAGTGGATGTATATAATTTCTACTACCTAATATTCTAATATTCTAATAATTTCTAATACATAGTTATTATCATTGTCAGATACTTTTCAACAATTGTTTTTTTTTTATAACAATTTATGTGACTGAAGCGTCTAACTCGGCGTACAATCGTCTGATTCGATTCTAACAAAATTCAAATTAAAGGGTGGAATTTCTACTATCTAATAGGTAGTTACTATCATTGCTAGATACTCTTAAACAATTAAATATTACCCTCATTGTACCATGTAGCTCGGCGTGGAATCGTCCGATTCGATTCTAACAAAATTCAAATTGAAGAATGGAATTTGAATTATCTAATAGATTCTTATGATCATTGTTAGATACCCTTAAACATTTCTTTCATTTATTGCTGTACTGGCCAGAAATATAATCCTGGTGTAGTAATTGCATGCTGGTAGTTCACTTGCGGTTCCAGGCAAGTAAATATTACTATCAAGGGTACATAGGATACTATAATTATATATATATATTATAGTATCCTATATATATATACATATATTATAGTGTTACTTTTGTATACAGTTTTAATATAAAATATATAAATTATACACAATCATCTCATGCATTATTCAATCTACCACCACGTGAAATATTTCCAAGACTCGTTCGAATAGAAATAGACACAAAACGAACCCTCGTTAGGCTTACCCTTAATTATAAGAATTTCAATTCTATAGTTTCGGTCACTTCGTCGCGCTTTCGGCCCATTGCGGTTGTAGCAGTTCCCGAACGGCGCGGCTCTAATTTCAGCTTTTCAGCCGCGGCATCGTTGTCGCTTGGCGGCCGTAAACTGGATTTCACCGTTCCCGTCGTTCGACCGATGCGAAGTGGCAATCGGGCCAAGTGGACGACGCGTTCTGAAAACTTTCACGCGCGTCGAATGCCGGTGGAGGGATCCAGAATCCGGTGCTCTCTTCATTACACGCGATGCGCTCCAGGCGGGAGGGGCCGAGGGGTTGCAAAGTGCTCAAACAACAATCAAGCCACGAGGGTACGGCCTTCGGTACATATTGTGGAACATCACCACTCTGGACTCGGCAGCTCTGCCTAGCCCCGTGACCCGTACCCGCCTCCCACCCCCTCCGAAATACCCAACCCGACGCCCATTTAACCCCTTTAACTCTCCGTGCCTACCCCGACACTTCGACCCGTGACCACTGTCGTTGCGCGGGGGGTTCCACGGTTATATTGCTATTTGTACAGCGGCAACTATCAATTTGTCGCCATCCATTACGGCGTTAGAGAGGGATTTGCCGATTTAGGCTAGGCGCGGCGCGCGACATCCGCGCGCGGTTCACGCGTGAATCGCTCGGGCTGATTTTGCCCTTCGAGCGCCGCGAGCGGACCCATTCGACGCGAAACGCGCACCGATCCACGCGAACCGGAAAATTCGATTAACGTGCAATTAGCCGCGTGTTATTCAGCGATCGCGCTCGTCTGTGGTAGCGTTATGCTAGGAGCGTTGGCAATTTTTTTCGGTACTTCGTTGTAAATGATTTGTTGAATCGTTAGGTGAGTGGCTGGTGGAATTATTATTTAATGTGCCTGCACTGTTTAAAAAATGGAGAAGACTACCGCTAGAGAAAACTAGTGCAACATTCTTTGACAAACAATGCTCCTTGACAGGATCAGGTCAAGCAATGTTAACATTTTACCAAGGACACGACTTCAATTACAAGGTACCATAGAATCTTAGCTGTGCGAGAAACTTTGACTCCGACTCCATCGATCACACTTTAACGTCGCCACTGGGAACCTTGAACATGCACTCACCAACGACACAAGTTTATCTGCGGGTGACAGAAAGTCTTGCTGCAATGTTAATCCTTCCATGACTATAGTTAGAGTCGAAGAATTGTTTGAAGAATCCAAGAAGAATTGTTTGTTGATTTCCAAATCAACTGATCCCCTTAAATAATTTTGTTTTGTAATATATAATTTCTACTAAGGGCGCGTATTTTAATGTATTGTAAATCGTATTATATAAGCAAGTGAATGCACCTGTATGGTTGAATTTTCAAAATGAATAAGACGAGAGCGATTATTACATAATTATTTCCCCTGCGATTATGTTAAATCGATTGCGGGCATTTTCGTCAGAGAATGCGATTGAAAATGCACGATTTACGCTTCTCATTTCCGCTGCAAAAATGGAATATCGATAGATCGCTTTAAAATTGAAAACAGGGTTGCTTTTACTCCGCGTTAATGTTCGCCTTCTCGTCAAAGGGACGATGTAATTATTATGCCAAGATTTGTTAATGTTACAATAGAAAACGGTTTGATTGCACAACGGTCGACGCACAAATTAAATTCTACGTCACTCTTATGGGCAATTTCTGCTTTGGTAGGTAAACAAAACATTCATATTCTTGAAGTTCGGCGAGTGAGCAGTCTACAGTGTTGCATTACTATTGTCTCACCGATACGCTTCGGCCTACTGCTCCTTTTTCCTCGGACCTCTCTCTCTCTCTCTCTTTCACTCTCTGTCCTTTTCTACGTTCAACGCTCGACTCGAGCAAAATGTAAACACAGAATAGAAACTTCCACCAGATAACTGCAACGTTTGGGTCCCGATTTTCTTGCACTTATCCGGTCTTCGCTGTATTTGCCTCGAATAATACAAACACCTATTTCCATTACGCGGAATATTCAAAGTGAGCCGGACTTTAGCGACGTCCCAGCGAGAGGAATCTCTCTCTTCCGGGCGGCGCGTGATACATCACGCCGAAGGACGTCGTCCTATACAGGTCCATAAATTCAAATTCGCGATATTTCATAACACCGCTGACAAGCTACTAAACTTCAAGCCCGGGGAGAAAACTTCCACGTCACGTCTCCGTGGCTCCGGTATCCGCGTTGCCATCATAAATTCTATCGGCGGCCGAATAAGGAGCCCTGATATCACCTTTCGCCAGGTATCGCCGGGGACCCTCCTTCCGGTCTTCACTTATCCCGTTCTTCATGCATTCTGGGTCTAACGTATGCCAACATCCCCATATCTACCCTCGTGCATCGAGGAATTGTTCGAGCAATGCGGAAAACCACATTAGAATGCAAGATACTGCTGTTCGGAATATTTTTATACAAAAAGAAATTTATTTGAGGACCTATTAACTTTGAGAATATTTAAGGTATGTTTCGAAGTATATCAGATAATTTTTTCAATTGTCTTCACACAGAAATATTGAGATACCAATGGGGAAAACCACGTTGGGATGCAAGATACTGCTGTTCAGAATATTTTTTTACGAAGAAAAATTTATTTGAGGACCTTTTAACTTTGAGAATATTTTAGGTATGTTTTCAAGTATCTTAGATAATTTTTTCAATTCTTTTCAGATGGAAATATTGAGATACCAATGGGGAAAACCACGTTAGGATGCAAGATAGTCCTGTTCGAAATAATTCTGTTACAAAATAAAATTGATGCGAAGTGTTATTAACTTTTAGAATATTTTAGGTACGTTTTCAAGTATCTTAGATGATTTTTTCAATTCTCTCCACCCAGAAGTTTTAAGACGCCTCGTCTTTGTAGCAACTACATTCGTCCACACCATCTAATTATCAAACAACAGAGTTCCAATCAACACAAGGAAATTTCCGCACACCCCAGGTACGAAGTCTTCAGATACAACTTCTTTTTATATTATTCCATCCTGTGTATACCTTCTTAGCCATCCAAATTTCGAATAAATGCATAAAATTCATCATTCTACTCACTACTCCCTACAAATAAGGAGTCCTGATCACCTTACGCGCTCCAGGTATCGCCCGGGACCCTCCTTCCGGTCTCCACTTATCCCGTTCGCCATGTATCTAGGTCCGAACGTATGCGTGCGGCCGCGTATGTACAGGACGCGGCGCATCGCCTAACCGTATGTACGGCGGCGTACATACGCCTACATACATCGTCGTGTTACGACAATTAGGTAACGGAATGCAGATTGCGGTCCAGTTGCTATCCGTAGTTACCATACGAAGGGGACGGTACCGGTGGGAGGTTAAAGGGGACCGATGGTGACGTCGGTGGTAGCGCCGTTCGACCATTCCGCCACCGTGACAATCCCCCAGGATGCAAACCAATTGAAACAGTCATTTCGTAAGGGGCTGCTAAACCGACGAGGCTTCCTAGCGCGGAGCCCTGTTACCCCATTCCTGGCGTATAATTTAACACTTCGAAGGGAGGAACGGGATTTCTGAGGCCTGCGGGCCGTTACGCCGGTTGGGAAGTCGATCTTCGACGACTTACGCCTGTCGGAGAACGTTCGGGAAAGGACAATGGTAGGAATTAGTCGATTTTGGGCCTCGCTCGGCATCTGAGATTTCTTTTAGGTTAGGTTAGATAGATTAGAGCACGTAAAATGTTGAAAAAGATGGCTGGGATGGAAGAATAATTTCTGGGGTACCATGGACTCCTCGTGAAGCAATATTATTCGTGCGCAATCAATTTCGTTAGAATTATAACGAGGTACTTAACTAAATTATTATTATTAATGTTTTCCTGGAAGGCACGCAACGCTGTGTCGCATAAATTTGTCATGACCGCATTTTCGGTAAATGCAGCAGTGTTTTCGCGTCGGGCTAATGAATCCATGATCGTATTCGTTATTAGTTCCATAACCGTTATGATTGTTATTACCATTCGACCTATAGAGATCCTGGAAATAAAACTAGAGGCATTCGCATGCTTGGACCGGTGTTTCGCTTTAAAAACAATCGAATGGCGACTTTCAAACACCCCAACATTAATTAATAGCTGAATTACGATTTAGCTTAGAAATTATGATTAGCATTAGAAATAATGATTAGCATTAGAAATAATGATATTTCGGAATAGTGATAGAGATGGTGGTATGGAAGGCAGACGAAGGAGGTGATAGAGAAGATGGAGTGGGAAAGATGAGGATAGAGAGTAAAGGTGGAAGAAGAGAAGTAGGGAAGGAGTTAGTGATGGAGTGAAGAAAGTAGAGAAAGGAAAGAGATAGAGATGAGGTTAGAATAAGGATAGATTTGTGGTGACACTTCCTGTCTTCGCCGCTAGAGGGACACGGCGCGTACCGTGCGTTCTCGCAAGAGATCGGCCCCTCCTACATTCATATATAAGGGACCGAGCTCAAACATCCTTTCCTATCCAAACGTCTCTCTCACTCTTCCTTAACCTTCACACAGATTTAAGAAACAAACCCGAAAGACGAGAACGAGGGAGATGTATTACAAACCACTCAAGGAATACACAATAATACACCACGTACACACATGCACAATAAATATTAATCGTTAAAATAAATCCTCTACCGCTCGCACAATTTTACCTGTGAATTCATTAATTATTTGCAGGAAACGTCACGATGAAATCAGAGCCTCTGTACAATCGACTACGAAGTAAACAACCATTTCAAAAGAGCGATCGTGTTTCGTTAAATGATTTTCATTCGGTGTGTCGTGCGTCGATGAACGAGCCGTGGAAGCCCGCAGCGCGACGATGCACCTGCGTCGTTCACGAACGGGCATTAAACCCCAGGAAATTGCGCCCTCGAGGCATCGTCTTCGCGGAGTCGATCAGCCTACAGACGATTGCGTCCTCCGGATTTTCCGGATCGTGCAAAACGGGCTGCGAGTTCGTTTGCCGACGGTAAAGGCGCCCCGACCGACGATGTTGTTATTAATCTCGCAATTTACGCACGAAAGAAATTGTTTAAGGGGTTACAATTAACAGAAATGGATCTAAAAAGAGAGTTGCAGAAAGTTTTTATAAAGATTGCAAGGGACGAATTTGAAATAACTTTTACGATATTTAAATTGATATCTCGATCGAAAAGAAAATGTAATTTTATAGAACAAGTATTGAACTTACTACATCAATCACTATATCGATTAAATTGTTGTTAAAGTATATTTAAGAGTGACCAAGACACAGTAAATTTCCAAGAAGAAAAGTTCCAAAATTGTTACGATTTGGTATGACGCAGAAGTAAAGCTGGCAGCATTCCCCTTCTTGTTTCGTCAAATATGGCGGCGTGCGCGCGAAAATACGAAGGCTTAAGGTATGCGTGATCGGAAACACGATACGAAAAGGAAACGGTATTGCCAGAAAGGAATCAGGTGTCGAGGGAACGAGGCTTTTTCGGGAAAGCAGTTTACGTCACTCTGCTGCAGACCCATTTCAGACTTTCCTGTTGGCCGGCATCAGATAAGCCAATCGGGAAACAAACTTTTCGGCAGTATCGTGCCAGAGCGGTCTTCTCCGCTTTTTTTCCCAACGGAAGGAGCCGGGCGTTTCGTTATATCAGAGCGGCCTGATCTCGAAACTACTTCGCCGATTCTGCAACGCTCCTAATAACTTCAGGTTTCTTTAATTGAATTTGATCAAGTGCCGCTCCTCTTTCTCCCGCCTCTCCTCCACGTCCAATAGCATCGTAAACCTTCTGTTTGTAACAGTCCCTCTGTCGTTTCCTGAACCACTTTATCGGCACTGTATAGTTCGTTGACTCGCTGCATTCAGAAAAGTAAATACCGCTGTGACTTTCATCGAGATTCTCGATGCTCGTGTCGCCGAGGGTGTCCTTAACGATCGTAAACCTCGCGATTTCCGTTGTTGCCATTCTCGTTTGTTGACATTACGCAACGTGATAAGCAAGTAACGCGACTTGGAACGCAAAGAAATGGGGGTGAGTAAAGGTAGCGGAACGACGCGGGGTGTGTTTGAGACTAGTAAATATTAAACTGGAAGAGATTTAAAGAGTAGGAAGGCTACCCTACCTAAGGGTTGTTTAATGATGAGTTACTTACGATAGAAGGGGAAGAGGGAATCTGATGTGTGTTGGTGATGCAGTGGTGATTCTTTGAAGGAGGAAATGAATAAGGTGAGAATTAGGGCACAGAAGAGGCTAACGAGAAGAAGGAGGTCGGGAGAGACTGTTTGGTAGCAACTACTGAAACAAACTCGACAGCGAAATGGTTAAAGAAGGGGTGTCTGACTTTAGTCTAGGTATGTCTACAAACAGATGCGATGAGTTTGAAAGTTCCCTGTGGTCTCTTCGTGTCGTGTTTGTTCAGTGAAATGTCAAGTTTGGAAAATACCCATCGGCGGTCCAGTAACGGTGTACGTGGCGACGTCGCAAATACATTAGTTTCCTCAAAATTTCCTGAGGATGTTCTAGTGAAAAGAAATCGATTTAAAAAGAATTGTTTATGTACAAAAAAAAATCTTTAATTCCAATTCATTCTTCATGCGATTTTTTTACACATCTCCTAAAGTATCAAACAATGAGTGTTTAAATTCTGAGTAAACTAATATCTCTTAAAAAGTATTGTATTTTTTATTTATTTCAAGTAAACGATACTACAATATAAACTACAAAAAATACACTTTAATCCTAACTTATTTTTCATACGATTTCTTTTTTGTACAATTATCTCCCAAAGGGTGAATAATCGAGTGTTTAATTATGAAACAATTATGCGACGATAATAATAATAATTAATAGGTTACTCTGTGCTTTAGGGTAATGTGAACTGCACTGCTCCATTGCCTCTATAAAGCACTCCATTAAACTCCCCGCACTTTTCGACTTTCTCTGCTTTGGCTTTCAGATCTCGACTAACTCTCGAATCATACTTTTCACTGCATTCTTCACACACGTGCACACATGCACACCTTTTTGCGCCCGGAAGTTCACGTGCATTCTATACGGAGTTCATCCCTGCGCACGCTTCGCTTGCAACCCAATACTTACTTCTATCCTATCAGCTCCGAACTGAATACTCATTGTTCGTACCTAACACACTGCCGATCCTCTTGAATACATTTTTTCCCTCTAAAAAACTTTATTCGTTAAATTTTCGATATATTTTCCCCCCTGTACCGACACCGAAACCACCTACATCTTTGAAATGCAAACGCGCCGTGATCGATTCTTTTCGCCGTGGAAAATTTGATTAAATTCGCGGACGCTTCGAACCGTTATCACAGTTAAGGAAAGGTGGATAACGTTGGTAACGGCCGAAGAAACTGCTATGAATACGAGCCTAAGTCAACGATTTATCACCAGCTTCTTGTCTCCCGCATTCCGCCACGAAAATACCGTCCCGTTTCAACCATCGGCTGCGGAACTATTGACGGTAAATTTCCGAGCGAAAATCGTGGGTCGCATCGGTCCTCGGAGCCGCCTTCTGAGAGCCTCAGCGCTTTTCAATGGCGTCCGAATAAAAATTCAGCAGTTTTCGCGAACGCGACGCCGCACCGTTCGCCGGCAGGGCGACCGTCCTCTTCCTGGGACAACGAAAACTGCCATTTTTATCGGTATCAAGGGGACAAAAGATCCTCCGCTCGGAGGACGAAGGATTAATGACTGGGTCGGTTCGTCACATGTCACGGTATCAAGTGACTAACGACGCGACAAAGGAGAGGAACGAAAACGTAAGGTGAAAGGAACCACCCTTTCGTTAGGGCCCCTTCTGTCACGGGGGTAGAAATTACCGAGGTTGTCAAAAATAAAACTTGAGAAATTTGATAGCTTCGTTTTTAAACCACGAATATTTATTTCAGACTGTACAGAAAATCGTTGACAGAGTTACTTGTTTGTTAGTCGAGGAGAGGAGAGTAATCGTAAGAAAGCACATGATTGAAGAATGTTGATTGCCATATTGATTTTTAGGAGCTGGAGATTTTAGAACATTAATCTTACTGTAAACGATCAATGTCATGTACATATGTGAATTTGTGTTTACCATTTAATCCTTGTACATGTACTGGGTGTAGGATTAGGATTTCCAAATCTTGGAGGCTATGATCTCCAGAAACTTTACCCTCTGGTGGCTTCAGTCTCCTGGGTCAATCTTTGAGACCTCAATAGCATCTGGAATATGTTGCACTCCGAGTCTCTGGTATCTAGAAATTCTAGGTCCTGTGATCTCTAGGGCCTGGAATGTCTAAGATTCTGGTATGTCTAAAGCCTTGAGATTCCTAGATCCTGAGATACCTAAGCCCTGAAATTTTTAAGTTTCGTTATTGTTAAGTTCTGAGACATTCACATCCTACAATCACAAACACTGAGACCTCTGGGTTCTAAAATCTCCAGCTCCAAAGATATCCGGATCCTAAAATTGTTTGATTTGTTTCAGAGTTTCTCTGACACCTGACTCTAGAATTTTTAAGTGTTGAAATTGTTAAGTTCTGAGACATTCACATCCTACAATCACAAGACACTGAGACCTCAGGGTTCTAAAATCTCCAGCTCCAAAGATATCCGGATCCTAAAATATGTTTGATTTGTTTCAGAGCTTTTCTGACACCTAATTTCAGACTTCCGAAGTCTTGAAATCTCCTCGAAGTCGAACAGTAACGTAACACCTATCTATCAAATATTTCTAAACCTCCTCGCAAATAAACTATTTCATAACTAAAACCGTTTCGAGTTCTTTACGCCCAGTGATGTCAAATCTACCTGTCGTGACAGTTGGCTGACCGGCTTTGGCTAACTTTATGGACGCCTATTTCAAGTCAATCGTCGGTCGATATCTGAGAGATGTACTCTGAGGAGAAAGATAAACCGAAACCAGAATTCCCTATTGATCTACACCCTCGTCAGATTTGCAGCGGACACTGTCTGGAGATAACCACTAGACGAAGACAAGCGGGAACACTTGGGGGGAAACAATGTTGACCCATTGGAAACTTGATCTCGATTTTTAACTAAGACCAACAGAGAATCACCTCAGGACTATTACCGCGTATCGAGAAATCGGTTGCCGAGCTCTGTTTGCCGTTTCTATTGCGGAAACTTGCGCTTGCTCGACCGAAACTTTCAGTTATTATCACTCTCCCGTTTTGAACGGCTCGGGGCAGCTTCGAGGATATGTTTGCGCACTGTTTGTAACAATACAGCTGTTCGAAATTATGTTCTTATTATGAGTGGGGGATGGAATACACTTTTGAATTTATTCAAGAAGCTTTATGAAACAACTGAATATACGAGGAAATAATTTCTGCATGAGTAGAATAAAATAGAATTTTAAAATAGAATTAATAAAATAGAATTACAAAATAGAAATTTAAAATCCTTCATGACTGCACTCTTTACGATTATTATTTCTATGTAGAATTCTTTCAACCCTTAGAAGCCTGATTTTCCAAATTAAATATAAAAAGATATCAATGTATTTATTATTTGAACAATTTTGCCATTTGGCGTTTACGTTTTTAACTTTTGTTCGAAGGAACATTATGCAAGATAACACGTACAGTCTGATATTAAAAACAAACCAATTGCGAGTGTACAGTTCGATTAAAAATTTCGGTATCAAATTTGAAACTTAGGGCATTTAAAGGTCAAAGTCGTTCAATTAACAGTATTCTTATTCCAATTCACCTTCGTTCGTTGACATATTTATTCTGTAACTACCCACCCATTTCATCGTCTCACAGCATTTTTCATCACATAACGGCACATGAATTTCGACTGTTCGAAAATAAAAAGATTTTCAATCTTAAAAAAAACATATAAAAAATATCAAAGCATTCTACGAACTGCTAAGAACGCGACCGCTCGATGCGAAAGGATTAACTAGTTCCCAAGAAGAAAATTCCTAAATATACTCCTCGTTTCGGCCCGTTATCGCGTTCGACCCTCTTTAAGTATGCTTTGCGTATTCTCCGCATCCGGCCGAGTCAACCTCTGCGTTTCGACCGATTCCGCGAGCCGCGATGCAGAAAGTTGCTCGTAATATTTCTGAAAATAAGGCGCGTCCCTCGCCATTGAGATGCAGCGCGGGGTATAACTTTTTCCCGCGGAGGAGTGCGAGTTCGCAGCGAAAATGTATAGAAGAAAGTTTCGTTCGGTTCCTTCGGGTCGTATAAAACTCACCGCAACCACGCCCTTGAGCCTTTCACCCAGAGATAAATATCCTCCTCCCCTGTTGCCGGAGAAACGAACTTTTCTGATCGCGTGAAAGTAACGACTTCGAAAGTGATCTACCAAGAACGGACTTCGACTGGCCCCGAAACGAAACGCCTTCCCGTCGTTCTCCTCATAGAAAGTCGTCTTCCTCCATCTGTTAGGCGTTGACATCAATCGGACATGTCACTCTGATTTTCTTAAGTAAGTAAAGTATGATATTCACGGCTCAACAATCACTGGGTAATATTAAATTGAATAAATCTTATTTTCATGGTATTTATCCAGATTGTGAGTTTCTGAATTGGACACTGGGAGGTCTGCAAATATTAAGCAGAATGAAATGGAAGAAATCTATGAAAGTTGAAAAGAGTCTTCCAAAAGGAGCCTTAGGATATTTTTTTTTCTTTAAATTACACAAGTCCAGCACTCTAATCATTAAACTGTCTATATTTATGGACTTATCGCAAATGAAAATGTGGGAAAATGGATGAGGGTGTGAATGAATGTAGAAATTCAGGGTATCTCAGAATTAGTATAGGTAGCTGGCGCGATTCTGAAGCACAATTTCCTTTGGAGAAATGTCAGATGGCGCTTCGTTTTTGAATTATTAGCGAAAAACCACTGACCAATCACAGCGCGTGGCTACGCCGCGACTTGCCATGGCCAGCCAATCCTGGCTCGAGCCTATTCTCTCGCGACTGAGCGCGTGCTACTCGTGCGCTGCGATTGGTCCACGGTTTTTCGTTAATAATTCAAAAACGAAGCTCCACCCGACATTTCTGCAAAGGAAATTCTGCTTCAGAATCGTCTCAGCTACCCTTTCCCGCAATTCCGGTTCTTACACTAACCCTGGAACACCGAATATATACAAATTGCACAGTGTTAGAAGATAAAGCATTTACTAATTGCCATAACAAGTGTTCTACGTGTACTCGACGCAATCAAACGAACTGCAAGATTGATTAAAGAATCTTGTAGGTTCACCCAAGCGCGACGTCGAGTGTCTTCAGAGAAGGCCCGGGAAACTTGTTCCTGCTTCTTAGAGGTAAACTCCGTGGTAACCTAAAGTCCTCCATCGAACGGGATAAACACGGAGTTACGTGTAGGTTACTCATGGTTACGTAATCTCCGGCGTAAATCCGGACACGTTAGACGGAACGGTAAGTTCCGGTTTCGAAGTGGCGTCGTCGCAAAGCAATTTGGACCGGCGGTGTCCATGCATAGGTGACTCAACGATCGGAGGGGTACACAAACTTGTCACTTATTAGCTAACCAAGTACCATCAGGTGTTTCGTTACAATCTCTCCTCGTCTTCATCGTGTTTCTTCTCTTCTCGCGTTCCTTCTCTTCTTCTCTAAGACACTTCTTTCTCTGTCTTCCTTCGAGTCTCGTATCGTACAGTTACATCCCTGCCCCTAAATCCTTCCGAGTGAGCGGTGCCACCGTGAGGAACGTGCAGAACCAACTTCTCCCCCTCACCATTCGTCCAACATGCCTGTTAAAGGGGGCGAAAGCAGTATCTATCTACCTCTAGTCGGAATCGGGGCTCCCGGTGCAGCTTTCGAGATTTATTTATCGCGCTGTTCGGACCCTTGTCCTCTTCGACTATTCCTTATGGACCCCCGGAGCACTCCTTTCCTCGGTTTTCCGAGCTGACTATTCGGAAACGACACGATGAACGATCCAAGTGATAAACCCCAGACTCCGCCGTATTCCCCATAATAGTTTGCGGAAAATAAATGAAGGGTGCCGGTCCGGGACGGAGCGTTTCGCGCAGCTGTGCGATTGTTAAAGAACGTACTCTTTTCATCGAACTGTTTCGAAGCAATTTTTCAGATTCTTTAAAGTGCAACTTCTTATATGAAGTCTAATCGATTTAACGTTTGCGTTAAACTTACGGACTTGTGATGGTAAAATCATTGCATCGTACCTTGAATAATCTTCCAAATACCTGGGAAGAATGAATAAAATTTCACTATTATGTCTAAGAAGTTACAGAAGTTGTCAGGTATTAGTGTTTAATTATTAAAATCAGTAGACATAAAAATATAGAAAAATCCCTCACGATGCATGTCTTCAATGGATACTTATTCTGAACTATAATTGTTATTAATATTGAATCGATGTACATGTTGAATGTATATCGAAGTTTCAGATTATTATACGAATGTTTTTCGTGAAAGTAATATTTACGAATTACTTTTGTTCTAGTTTTCATGTACGAAAATATCGCTGAACATGAAAATAGAACGTTTTATTGAAACAGTAATGTTTTCGAACACGAAAAGTAGAATAAAAGTAATTCGGAAATATTACTTTCTCGAAAAACACTCGTGTAATAATGTGAAACTTCGAAATAGAACTTCTAGAAGGGAAAAGAACCGCCACTACAAATTCATTTTTCAAGCTTTGAAGATTCATATAATATATAAGCTCTCAAGTACTATTACACAGTATCACAAGTACTTACAAGTAATAGCTCTCAAGTACTATTACACTATTATTTAGTATAACGTGATTCCAGTCTGCGCATTCTGTAACGAAATGGCTTTGAGTGGAAAGGGCGTCGCCAAGTTATTACAAAGTACAAACCGTCACTCGACACCTTTTAATAAAGCACTCCGTGGACTTTGACGAGCTGGGTAACGATTATAAATTACAATCGTCGCTTATCCGCGCGTCCGAGTCGCAGAGACCAACTCGGAGATATTTCTCCTTTCGCCGTTCAGTCTCCGAAGGAAAAAGATCGGGGAGTACAATACGTATGAGGCCAGTATAATACATCGAATCGGGACGAAATGCCTTTTCACAAGTTCTTTCGAGCTTTCAAAGCTCGGAACAATATCTGACTTGAGATTGGGGTCGCGGGAAGTCCCTCGGGTAAGAAGTGTTATCTACGTTTCTCCAAGCCCGAGACGAGACCCCCCGCCGACCACCATTCAAGTCACCTTCAACCCCTTTTGCCGATCAAGCACTCGCCCCTCCATTTTAATCACTACTTCTGATAGCCCCGTCGATTGGATCGGGGACCTTTTCGTACAACCGGTGTGCCTTCTCGATCTTGAAACTCGCAGGAATCCCATTACGCCCTATATAATGAAATTTATCAACCCTCGACGCGATTAGAATCGGTCAAACCAGGGTCAGTAATATCACGTACTTGCTTCATTTTTGGGCACATGTGCAGTGGTGAATGTTCAACTAATTATGATGCAAGTCAATGTTTTAGAGATATTGTGATTAGAAGATTCTAAGAAGGTAAATTATTGTTAGCAGAAAGTAATGAATTTCTTGTTCTGTACTACTGATAGTGTCATATTAGCCATTGAAATTAATTCTCTGTCTCCATAGTCAATCATTCATAACTTCAGTTCAAGTTTAGAATAAATCCTGTTAGTTCAAGTTTAGAATAAATCCTGTAGATAATATTTTAACATGATATACATCGAATAATAAAAAATTCACGTTGGCGTCACGTAAAAGACGCGCGGCAGTCAACGCGTTAAACGAAGATATTGTTGTAGTCGACGAACCACGTTCTCGGTGTTTCTTCAGGCTGAGACAGACGTCATAAACCATACGGTAATTCCAAGGGCAAAAGTAAGACGCCAGACGCGGAATCCAATTAAACTTGCGCACCCTGGACAATAGGTTTATAATGCGTTTGGGCAACTGTTATATTTCTCTTAGGGGTGTATTCAGCATGTAACAACATCGTGTTGACTGGCGGAACGTTCTTAGTCCTGGAAGCGCGGAGCTTATTGCTCCACTGTAGTCGAAAGTTGGAACAATGGTCCAAGATGTAGATCCTGCTGGTCCATTGCGCTCAACCGTCCAAGTCCTGTTCAAAGGTTCGTGCTCCCACGTCGTTTAACAGGTTATACCTCGAAATTAGACAGTAGGGACATTCCTGATTTTTTAATGACCATACTAGACGCCTTCTTGAGATTAATGTTAGAACTTAAGAATGAATAATGCAATGAGTTTAGGTTTGTGTGAGGAAAACACGTGGCACTATATTCATGTAATAATTACGTTCACTGTAGTATCTCCAACGTTCGCAGTATGCTAGTAACTCAGACTAAAACTCGTGAATATTTCTACAAAGTTAACATTTAGTCTGGAGGCAATTGAAAATTGGATAATGTATCATTTGTCACGGTATTTCAATTTTGAGACCCTTCGAACTCACGAATTATATTTAGATTTATTTTTATTAACACCTCGACTTCAAAATTAATTTTTTTACCCCTTTAATGAAAAGTCCTGTCCCTAAAAAAAAATTGTTGAGTAATATTGTGGATATAGTATCGAATAAATAGTACAGTTGTTGGAATAAACGTGAATTATTTAATACACCGAACAAAAAGGCATATTGATACCATTTCTCCAGATGTCACTTGTCACCGTAATATTTCGAAAGGGATAATTCGAGGAAAGGTCCGAGTCTCGAAACTTTCGGACGATATTAATAAGCAATGCCGAAAGTTCGTCATTCCCGTTCAGGGCAAACGTATCCGCAGAAGCGTCTCGTAATACAGAGTCGAACCGTGAAAAGACCCTAAAGACCGTATTCCCGACTACGCCGTTAAACTCTCGATCGTTCAAGCGCTAATTATTCGCCGGAGTCTAATGACGCCAATTAAAATTTTCTGCGATGGGCTTGGCTCACCGGGGAATTTCAACTTGCAGGTTTCTTCGGTACACCCGACCTCTCCGTGTCGATAACTTTCGCCCAGACATTTATCTCGTCGATTCTGCAATTACGCGGACTTTTTCTTCGCCGGGAACGCGATATTTCGACTAACTGTAAAGATAGAAAGCCGAGTACAATTCTGAGGCATTGAATTTAAAATCATTCCTTTTGGAAAAATGGTGGAAGTTTCGAGTCGTTGCTGAGAGGTTGGGGAAGAGCTTGTTGTGCGACAGAGGGAAGTAGTTCTATACACAGGGTGTTTCAGAATTAGCGTGAGAACCGGAATTGAGGGAAAGGGTAGCTGAGACGATTCTGAAGCACAATTTCCTTTGTAGAAATGTTGGATGGCGCTTCGTTTTTGAATTATTAACGAAAAACCAGAGTCCTGGCTGTCCAGCGCGTAGCCTATGCTACTGCGGCTGACTAGCGCGTAGCCTATACTACTGCGGTAGCCTATGCACCGCGTGTGCTCCACTTTTTCTGTTAATATCTCCTTAACGAAGCACCATTCGACATTTTTGCAAAGGAAACTGTTGTTCAGAATCGTTTCAGCTACCCTTTCTTCCATTTCGGCTTCTTACACTAATTTTGGGATACCCTGCACATTCATACCATGTATGTCAATTGAAGAAATTTTGTTAAATTCATTGACAGGTTTGATGTTACCAAATAAATTTCCTATAATAAATATTTACATAAGGAAATTTTACATGTGTATGTGTTAATAATGACAAATTTACATGTAAATATCCTTTTAACATTTCAGACTGGGTTATGGGCACTTATTTGGGGCGGTGCAGTTGTATCTAAACGATGATTAAGGGTTAGAGTAACGACATTATGATTGATCATCATTATCGATTTATGTCTTATTGTATTTACGTCTATGGTTATATGATCAGGTGTGCTTAGTATACAATGTGAATGTATGGAGAGTTATATTACTAATTACATTGTGTAGTTTATATACGCTATGTCCATCAAAGAAATTTGTTTAAATTAAATGGTAGATTTGATGTTTCCAAGTGTGTGTTTGTATAAATATGTTAATGCATACATTACGATGAATGTGATAAACTGGGGATTATGCGTAATACCCACTAAATTTGCTCAATGTGATCAATTCTGGAATATTTGTAATAATATGTTTGTTCCAATTCACAGTATTAATTACTTTGTTTTGCCCTTGATCTGTTAAACAAGTTCATTATTAAACCTCCTTTGACGGTAATAATTGTTTATTGAATAGACTGCTATTAGTCGATAGTTCATTAGTAGATGATTGGTTCGATCAGAATGTTCAAACGATTAATACCGTCGTGCCTCTGAGCGGATTTGCTAAATGAGCCTTACCATCGCTAAGGACTCATTGGTCTAATTAGCAAATACAGAATGAAACACTGTGACCGTTCGTTTTGGTACCCGCACCAAACTATGACTCCATAATTTTTATTTCGAGTTAAACAAACTTGAATTAAGGCTGGTAACTTCTGATGCATTAGTGGAATTGGGGATTATTTTACAAATTTTAAACGGGAACCTCTATAAAAGATATGACAATTTTCCTAATTTTTGCAAAACACTTTCATAGAATGACTAAATCAACAGTTTGAATCTGCTATTTAATCAATATTACAATTTTTAAGAGTTCTATCCCTAATGGTGTTTTATTAAACTCCAATGGCAGGGAATAACCCCCGAGAAGACGTCCTTGACACTGTTGAGTGCTAGAGTTCAACGAGACTTCAAGTACCCATCGTCAATGAACTATATAACACAGAGAGGATTATTACAATTATTGCTCCCCTGACAGGTTGCATTGGAGGAAAGGTTATTTGTAAAGTGTTACGTAGTCCACCCTGTATATTCTGAACTATTATTTCCATGTAAATTCGAACCTCCTCCAGGTCCCAAATTAAACCATCCGCCTTGCCATTGCCTCAATGACACTAAAAACGTCTCGACTCAAAAAAAGCCCTTGACCTTCGACCAAAAGAATTTGCCCAAGACATCTCGGGACTCGGATAAACCCAGAACGAATTCTTTCCTAGGTCATTGGGAAGGGTCCAATTTCCCAACCTAATCTCACGAAGTAGGGTCTAGGTAGAAGACTGTGTATACCTCCTGCCAAAGAGTGGGTCGATGGTTATAGTTATTGAAATGTCTAGTAGGTGGTTTCTGTCGAACTGACGTGTACGTGTGGACGTGTACAGGCGAGTATACGTGTGTGTACCTGGCCGAGGGGGAACGCTACGAATATATCGTCTACTAGCAACCAGTACCGAGGGGAATGGTTGTCCAAGGGATAGTGTAAAGGGTACAAGGCAGTGGAAGGGACGGATTTGGTGATGTAGTAGCCTGAGATGTAGCCGCAAGCTATGCATGGAATGCTCTCACGCGGGTCTGTAGATTGGGGGTGTGAAAAGGGGTGATCCCGGACAGTACCATCTTAATTAATTTCCTCTCAATCCAGACTCGCGTCGTCGAGGGATCCTTGCACGGTGCCGGAGTACAATCGAGCCTTACACTCCCACCGATCTGACCCGTGCAGTCTAACTGCGACGGTGTTCGACCAACGATGTGGACGAGCTTTTCTTAAGAAGGTACTTTTTGAACAGGTTCTAGCCAATTTTCAGGATTATTTTGCAGCCAGAGTTCCGTAACAATATGTTTTGACATCGTACAGGATCTTTTGAGAGGGATCTAGGATTCTGTTTTTTAATCAAATATGAATTACATGGAGTATGTTTCACTTATATATTTCATATTAATTATAATATGTCTCATTATAATATATCTCATTAATATAATTCGTTATATTATTTTAAACTTACATACAGTATATTATAGTATATTATAAAAGCAGAGCAGTAATATAGTACTGTATATTATAATAACATTCATATAATATATCACATGCAATTTAAATATATAATATTCATTTATATAATACAAATGGTATGGAATATATGCCATTTATATAATTTATATTAATTATGATAAACTTACATA